>NW_017180684.1:238526-269265 GCF_001652005.2 Ceratina calcarata
CCGTGTCAAATAAAAACGATCATATAAGAAATGTTTTAATGAAATTATTAAATAATGCCAAATAGTAGTTTTTATTAACGCATTCTTTATACGTTCTTATATGATAGTACAGGATTAGATGATCTCGACTATGGGACTATGTATGATTTTGATGAACTCGACACGAACACCGCCTCTGAATAATATTGTAGGCACAGGAGAGAGCTGAACGAGTTTCAGCTGACATAACCGTCGCTAATTAGCAAGCTCGACTCGATTGCCTCGGTTAATCGGTCCGATACGTCTTCCACACGCGCATATGCGCCGTCTAAATACTTACGCGTGGGTGTCATATGCACCGGTGCTCGATACTGACCACGTGCACGACAAATCGTACCCACCGAATCGGACAGCGTGGACCTTTCCATTCCGATTGTATTCGCGATCCAATGATCAGTGAATCTATTAAATCTCGTGACAATCACGTATGAAAAGTGTTCTCTATATTTTACAATGAGTCGTGGCTTCATAATATGTAAAAACGGTCAATCGTTTTTGTACCATTCTGTCCGCCTGATTTCTCAATTCTTGAGACACAATTTGCTCGTTTCACAGTATTCTACAAATTTTTACGCAAGCTCCAATTGACACTGGATTTGAATTTCAAAATAGTATTACTTGTTATAAAAATAGATTGTTTTTTTAGAATGGCAACGCGTTAACGTCGAGGGGAGATAGTGTGCAAGCGCGCGACGCACGCGTAGTTTCCACGAAGTCATTATTATTGCATTAGCCGGCGGCCCGAGCGCCGATTTGAATTACATATAAGTTTGCAAATTGGAGGAACGGATAATTACGGCGCGCACGGTCAGCCAGCGGTACGTTGCGCTGCTGCCCGCGCGTATACACGTTACCTCGTCGACGTTTCGCCACGACCACGCGTATCCCGTCGCACCGTTTCTCACGCGGAACGCCAGAAATCTAGTAGTAATCCGGCATCATTGGTCTATTTTGCTAGTCGTGAATCCTGATCGATAGAACAGATTTCAGATCTCGCGTGTTAACCGTGTTCCCAGACTGCTTTAACCGCTGGTGTCAGATGAGAAAATGATGATACGTTCCGTAAATTAATCATGAATTAATCATAAAGCGTCGTGCAATTTATACCGAGTAACCGTCGCTGTTGGAAAGTATGTTTTTTTTCTCTGCCCGTAGAATGTCGTCTGAATTTTTGGAAACTCCAATGTGGTTCATGAAAAAGCGACGAGTTGTTTCATAAACGAAATTCTAACTCGACACATTCAGATTATATTCTAGTTCTCGTTATTCGACAATTTGGTTATAGGCTTCATCGGCAATCGTTTCCGCTACCTGTCTACTTACTTCTGTCCCCAGCTGTGTTTGTCAGTAACGTTCAGTGACAGTCACGTCTCGGTTCACCGAGAATTCGCACGGGGAAGGCAATATGTGCCTGCTTACGCGAATTGACACTGATTGCGAGCTTGACGAACGCAAACACCGTACCGCATACGAAAAGAACTGAATTTTACATCACCCGATAGACACGCTATTGACAGACTTACCACCTTGTCATAATATAAAACTCGTACTATCGTAAACGTGGCAGCGAATGTTTATGCAAATACGCGTCACTGCAAGAAATAAGTAAATGATCGTGGAATTTGTCTGGCGATTTTTATTCCATTTATTTTACATATTGCATAGGTATTATATATTGCATAAATACATGAATACGTAATCGATAGTGCGTCGAGTAGAAGTATAGAAAATTAATAATAAACGTGTAATGAAGCACTCTAATTAAATGTTCGTCTACGAAACCGGACAGATGAGGCTTCTGATCATCGATCCGTTCCGAGTAGGATCCGTGGCTAGCGGCACTCGTCACGTTGCGTTTTAGACACGTTGCTCTAATTAGGAAGCACGCGTACGTTCGGCGAAAATATCGCGTGCACCTACGCGATATTTTGGTCGACGGGAAGAAGCCGAGGATCGCCCGAAGCGGGACCGTGGCTCGGCTTTCTGGAACCTGTCTCAATGAGCCTGCCTATTTATAGGTATAGAAGCGGGGTGAACGGCGCGCGTCCTGAATGAACGAACGGTTACGCATCTTGCGGCTCTGAGATCATTTCGCGTGATCGATTATCGCGCTTTCCTCTTCCTCGGACCCGTAACGCGTTCAGGTAGACTGGAAGCCGGTTTCGCGTTCGAAATCCTTCCCAGCATTGCTTCGACTGATTGTATCGTACAGGAAGACGGTCTAAAATGAATCGTATGATTATATAAAAAATAATGTGAAATTACATTAATATGATTTAGGAGAATCTGGAGATCTTTTTATATAATAAATATCATAAGATTGTAGATTGCTTCATTACTTTCACGATATCAAATAAGAAAATTTATTATTTAACGATGCAGCAAATTTTGATATGACATTGCAAATTATACTTGTTATTGACTAAAAGAAAAGGACTGATTGCACAATTCTCGACGGTACTCGAGTCGACAGCCTCGTTCCCCTTTGATAATCGCGGTGCACCGGCGCTAATCTGGTTATCTCGCGACGTCTGGTGCAGAGGCCAGCGTCGCCGAGTCCCGCTGTTCGCGCCACGGATAGTACCGTGTTTTGTCTCCCGATGCACGACCGAGACACAACGGAAAGCGATATTGCACTTGCACCGCGACAGGATTTTGATAATGTTTATTATCGATCGAGGCTTCGCATTCCCGTCCATCGATCGTGGGAGCGTCGCGGCGTCCACTGTGATTGCCAGGAAATCTTACGACACGTTCTTTAGAGCAAAAACAAAAACCAATGCATCCAGTTTCACTCAAGTAACTATTTTTGCACTATGCGAGCTGTTAAAGATTTTCTTAAAATCTCGTATGTATGTGCGGACAGAGTTAATCATACAGCAATAAAATGTGAAATCTTAAATCGTAAAAATAATCTAGAAATACATTTACTGTTATTTAAATACTGAACTCTATAAGCAGATCTGAATCGCTGACTGTAAGCACGCACGTTCGTACATCCTTAGTTGGCAGCGGCTGCTCATCGTACAGAACATTTACATAATTGCGACGCTTTTTTTGCGTGCAACAGATGAACGCAGAAAATCGAGATCGCGGTCGAAAAATAGTTAATGCAGATCAGCGTCGGCTGTTTTTACTTCCGTTTCGCGATTACCGATCTTGATTAGCTCAGGTTCGATGGTAGTGGAATTACGCGGAGCACGATTCGATATAAGATTGGCCTCGAGATTGCTATTTGATTCACCCAATGATTTTATTTGATTCTTACTACCCTTGAGCCGGACAAGCATGAAGAAAAACTATGTATCAGGTTTTTTCGTTCAGAATCCCGGGTAAGAAGGATACTGATATAATAACATAAATCTCAGATATTCTCTCTACGCAGTTCTCCGATTGGCTCATAATGATGCGTGCTATTTGTTCGGTGTCACAATTAAATAACTAATTTCCTCATAATCGAGAATAAAATAAAGTAACACGACACTGGAATAAAATAGTAATTACCATCGTTAAGGCGTCTGAATAAATATACAAAAACATCGATAAAACGTAACACCAGGCTGCTCGAAAAGGAGACGAAATAGAGCGATTCGGAATACCAAGATCGTTAAAGTATACCGCAATAACAAATCAATAAACTGCAACGACGCGCTACTTGAAAACGGAATTAAATAAAGCGGTCTCGAGTAGCCGGCGATCATTAAAAACGTGCCACCGTGGCAAACGTGTAAACACATCAATAAAACGTAACAACGTGTTATTACACGGATGCAATTACTATAAAACATTCGTGAATAAACGACGTTCTCAATGTTTAAGATCTGTTGCGGCTCAATTAGTTTCGAGTTTGTTTGCGCATTCTCTGATAAACATTTTCTGCAACAATAAATGCCTGCTAAATATTATTTTATAAAAATATATTAAATTGACTAAAATAACTGTATATACAATTCAATGCAATAGGTATATTGGCAGCAGCTGTTTCATTCATGTACTTGTTTTTCTCTCCCTTCGATCGTCGTTCGGAAACCACGCAGTTCCGCTTACCCGCGGTAGCCTAATCGGTCGTGGAACTCGCAATTGACCGATGCAATTATTATTCTCCTCTTATAATTACAGTCGCGCTTCAGATTGCATGGTAAACGATCTATGAAAGATCGTTCGCCAACACGTATCCGTCGTCCCACACAAAAAATTAGTCGAGCTACCCTTTCCGAAAATGCATTTCTGTTCCAATTTCGTATTTTTTATTCTGGCAATCATCACTTCGATTTTCAGGCGTAAAATTAGTGTCAGTAAAATTCTTGGTACGAATTAAAATTAAGGCAAGTGACAACCCTGATACGGATTACAGGGCAATCAAAAGGCTGAATGCGCCTCTCGTATGAGTTTACAAAAACAAGCTCGTGACTCTTTAACAGTCGCACAATCGATATCAACTCTTTAATGACGCACTCGAGGCGTACACAACGCAGTTGGTTCCGGATACTTGTCCTAATGGTACGATACGCGTTGTGTGTATCCAGCTCGTTCGTTTTTCCTCCTACGCCTACGTTAAACGTGCAAAACAGGAAGAGCCACTTGTCATAGATTGACCGGCCCTTTCGTGGACACGCGCGTGGCCCTAGCCCGACTATTTAACGGGCGAGCAACCTATTTTTATTGACCCGGCGTGACACCTTCTTCGACGCAAAGAAGGACACGTGTACACGGGCATCGTGTGAACGAACACGCGTGTCCCAAGACAGGACAGGAAGAAACGCGTCTTCTCTAATCGACGGACTTATATTGCATGCAATGAAACATTTCAAATCGTGTGACAACGTTTAAGAATTTCTTATGGATCAAAAGTACGTTGACCTGTTCCTCTCAAGGAATTTAGTTTCATCAGACATTCAATCTCTGTTTGTAAAACAATGGATATGATTAATAGTTTAGTTGTGAAAGTTCCGAGGATGTCGACGGATGAGTAGAGTTCAGCAGGGCTGTAACCTAGGTTGAAATAAAAAAAAAAGAAAATATAAAACAATGGAAATCGATACTGCAGCTTAAACACGTACGTACAGGTGCGCGTTCCGCGACACGCACTGTCGCTACCGCTAATTAATACTCGGCAATAAACGTTAATTGATACCGATGCTCGTACGTATATATGTATCGCGATCACATACCGCGACTACGAACGGGAACAGGGAACGAATAACGAAGACCGAGTGAGACAAGATAAAAGGAAAGAGACGTCCGATACCGTCTTATCATCGGCCTCGGTTCCCAGTGACAGCTATATCCCTTGACATCGTCGATTACTCGGCTAATTGATACCGCTAACCGCGTTAATTAAAGTCGAGATTCATGCGTACAAGCTTGCAGCGAAAGACGATACGCCAGTAGCTTACACATGTATTTACAAGCGAACAGATGCACATCGTATTGTGAAACGTCTTGCTCGGCGTTCGAGAAACATCTTAAGAAAAACAAAATAATCAACTATTTCGTTTAATTTGCAGCTTGAGATAACGAAATAGTATAATAACACTGGATCAACTGCATCCTTAATATAAATCAATTCTGTTACTCTATTTCTTATAACAGTACACTGAATTTTCAGCAATTTATTAACCATCTATTAAGTTGCATAACTGCATAAATAACCCGGTAAATCCGTTTAAGGAGCAAGTATAAAAATTGGCACGGGGTTTTTTCCCCCGTTTCTTGTTGCTCCCTGGCCCCATTGTCCGGCCGATACTAACGAGGCTCGGCCAGGTTCTGGCTGAATAATAACGCGGCTCGCGTTTGTCCAGCCGCGTTTGCGCGGCTCTAAATGGACGATCGCGGCGGCGTAAGCGACGTAAGTCCACGGTATGTAAGCCTAACGTAATTGAAGGCTAGGAATGCGGACGCACGCATGAGGTAGCAGCCTAGTCGGTAGACGTAGACACCGCGATGGAACATATATACGCTCGTGTTCATAAGTCTCAGGCCACTCTCCTGCCACGAATTTTATGTTGACTATCGATCTGAAAGCAACTCTCAAACGCAATCATAAATAATTAGACTGTTTTATAAGAATACGTAGAAACGTGCACGCGATGCTGTTCACGATTCGAGGAATTAGATCTACCTATGGTAGACACCTTAACAACTTCGATTACCGTTTCTATAATTCTGCGATCTATTTAAATAAAATACACGGCGACGATTACTTGGAAACGCCACGCGATAACGTCAGTTTCGAGAAAAGAAAAAAGACGGAAACGCCTTGCAGGAAACGGTGGAAACTTTTTTATACCATTAAATCGTAGCGTGTCTTAATTATCGGATCAACCAGTTACAATTACGCCGTTTATCGATCGCAGGAACGCGGCTCGTTGCTCGATACCGATGCAACGCAATCGTCGATTTCCGTTTCTCGCCTCTGTTTAATAGCAACCTCTTGTCATTGCACTTCCTCGCATTAAATTACTCAACCCCTTGACCGACAGTCTAAAACAAATTCAACATGCAATTCAGTTTAAAAATTCAGTCTAAAAATTCTAAACCTGCTCTTAAAACAAATTTCCATTCGTTGCTCCATTTACGTGAATCTTGCTGAATTTTTATTATCATTATATCTTGTCGAGGAAATATTGTGAAAAATGATTGAGACCCTGACTCGTAGGCCGAAGTGTACGTCGAAAGAAGCGTCGCAATCGCGCAGTGGGAACAACCCGCATACCTAATTAAAGGTAAACCGTGTCGGGGTGCAACGAGAGATCGTGGAAAATCGCCCGTTGCTCTGTCCACGCTATTGTCTTCGATAATCGATTAATCGGTTGCTCTTTGCACCCTTACTCCACCCTAAGCCCCGCTAATCCCTTAAGAAGATTGACCTCGTTGAATTATTCAGCTGCGCTGGCATTTTCAATCAACCGTATGCCTTTCGTGACATAATACGCACGTCGAGTGTGTGACAAGTCTATCCATCAAACAATCTGAACAACATTTCTATCCATAATTTTCACTTGAAGACTAAACCAAGAACTTGTATTTGCGATAAGTCGAAATTTTTATTGTATTAAAAAAATATAAGGCAAATGTAGATACGTCTTCTGGTTAATTACTAAAGAAGACTCTCGCTCCCCATGGAAACGTTAAAAACGTTAAGGAAAAAAGAGGCAAGAGACACTCGTGCAGTTTCGCGGCGGTACAATTAGCCAGCTCGTCGCGGTGCTCGTCCCCAGACAAACTCGAAACGAGCTCTGTGTCCGTCGGCGGCAACGCAGAAAACCAACTTCCTCACGGTCCCCAGACTTTCTCGGTCGATTGCGATCGCGACTCGCGTGGAAAAAGTCAAAGCGTCCGGAAGCGAGCGAGGCGAGCCAGCGAGCGAGCAAGCAAGCAAGCAAGCGCGCCTGCCTGCCTGTTTCCCCCTCGCGTGTCGCGGATGGTTAGGGTCGCGTTTCTTCTTCTCCTCGTCGTCGTTGTCGTCGCCGAGAAGGACCTTGACTGATTTCAGGAGTAGTCGCGCATCCGCACGTACGTACCCGGCGAAACCTTTTTCTCGGATGGGGGAGACTTTTACGAGAGGGAGAAAGGGACACACAGGTATGCCACGTACAACGGGGAAACGAAAGCGAAAAGAGAGGAGGGAGAAAGTGATTTTGAGCGAGTGCTGTTACCCATGCAATTTGAGTACCCACGCGTACCTCCAGATAACTTCATCGTCCTCTCATTTTCTTTTACTTCAACCGTATTCTTTTATTATTTCATCTCCCATCAAAATCTTTCCGTTGTTCCATGGAAAATTATGGTAACGATCGATTCACTCGACTTCGACTTGGAGAATTCTTTCAGTAAATCATAAATAACTGTTTAAATGGATATTTGACAAAATTAACTAATCACAGACGCGGATTAAGATATTTCTTATCAAGAAATTAACATAGCGTATTGTATTGCTGTATAAAACTGATTATACGACCAATAAACTAGTCCAAATAGCTGTTTTTCTCAATCTCGAAGTTCGCCGATCACCGGCACATAATAAAGTTCGAAAGAGACAAAGAGGCAGTCGATCGGTCGGGTTCTACGCAAATAAACTATGGAAAAGAGAGATACGGGGAGACAGGGATTTCTCGAAAGTTGCGATTTCTGTTTGAACGGTGGAGATGGTCGTTGAGTCGAGTCACGCGGACGAGTCCTCGACGAAATCCCCGAATCGTCGTCTTCTCCCTTTTTCACGTTCTGCACGGTGCCATTTTTATAAGACTCATAAAGTCCGCGGAAGATCGTCGGAAATCCTTTGGCTTGAATGGCGTCCCGCGAGTACAAAATTCTCCATAAGTACGACAGAACATGACTTTACCAAATGTAATTGGTACATAAAATTCAATTTTCATGTGAGATTCATAATTTTTTGGAAACGTAATGCTTCACGATACTTTGTATGATTCTTAAATTATAAAGGCATTAAAATGTATGAGTATATGATTCCGTTTCACGATTGTACGAAAAATATTTTGAAATACAGGAAATATCGATTGGTATAACTTCTGAGAGTATCGCCTGCTCTTTCTGAAATTGATACAGAAACGATTTTACCCGAAAATTTAAAATCGTCCAGACACTTATGGACGATAGCGTAGATGCTATTAGCCTTGGGTATCCACCGGTATAAAATTGACTTTTTATCGCTACGAGGTGGAGAACGAGCGGAATGAAGAAAAAAAAAAGGGGCGCCACGAGAGAGAGAAAGCGGAGGGGAGTAGGGTATCGTCTGAAAATTAGTCAGCGACGTTTTCGAAGATTCCTGAGACGTCACCCCATGAACCCTGTCCTTCTTCTCTGTTTTTAACACCGGGAACCGAAATACCATTCTATCCATGGATGCATCGATACCCAACGCCTTTCACATTCTTGCCGTACGCGTGACTAAGTTCTAACTCGTTTCTCTTCGTACGATATTGGCTCGTCTGGCGAGTTCCGAGGCTCTTAACAACTGCCAAATTGATCCTAAAACTTATGGCCGAACAATATAGCCCGAATTCGTTATATTAATTTTTATTACTCCTAATAGACACGCGAATACAATCGTAAAAATACTGGGACAAAGTGACTCGAACCGAAATCATTTACAATCTTGTCGAAGAACTTATCCCCGAGGACATTTACCGTGTATCCACTTGCAATTTCCTCGTCGATTTCATTTTTCATTCGCCCATTCATGGATGTTCCCGCAGCGAGGAAGACCGTGAGCTCTGTCATGCGGATCGGTTTTCTGGCCGTGTACCACGGATGCTAACGATCACGGGAACCGATTGTTCGCGCTTTTTCTGACGACGATTATCCTCTCGACTCCGGTGTGTACATTAAAGCCGTATTACCGGGCATCGATCGGTTACGAGATCACCATCTTCGAGGCAAATTGCCTCGTACGTGAGGTAGATGCAACGGGGTTACATGATTTAAAGGGTGTAGGTACTGGTAAAATTATACGTCTATTAGCAATACTTTTTCGTCGTACACCAGGCTGATAGATAAGTGATCCTGTTAACCGCAGGAATATAAACAGCTTCCGATTATTCATACATCATTACTTTCGTAAAACATTTATTGTATCGGGTTACGTCGCATCACTATAAAATATTAATACCGACAGTCGCTATTTCGTGAAACGCTGAAACAGCAATTTTTCTTTTAAATCGAATACACTTTTTGACAATACGATATACACATACTTGTTTATTTACGCGTATTAATTACAGACTCCATCACGGCGCACTCGTTACAAGGAACGTCGCTTAAGATGGGCTTAGAGTATTTTATAAAGTATTCCGTCGAAGTGTATCCGAGGGCATGTCTAAAAGGGAGTAAAACATACAAGATTTTCTGCTTTACGTCGCGAAATTGCTCTTACGCGCGTTCTCCACCGGAGTACTCCACCGTTAAGTTTACCCCGGCAGTGCACTCCACGGTTTAGGGTCTCAAAACGTATATTTTAGAGAACTCTAGTGGGTGAACGCACTAAACTCGCGACGGCACGAATACTCCGCGGCCTCGAGGAAAAAAAGATATCGTCTCACATTTTATTCCCAATCGATTCCACGGTGAATAACCGCAAATTAGAATTACAAAAAATGAAATAAGTACATACGAACATTGTATACCTCGCGGTCTTGATAAGTTTTTATAAAATAATTCTATTCTATTTGCACTTAAATTTTATAGGTCGTACCTAGTTGTAGATTGAAATTGAAACGATATGGAGCAGAAAGTTGACCCGTAATTACATGGAAACTTCACCCGTACCGTAAATGATCATAACAGGTAATAGAGCGAGCAACGTTTTACCATGGCGTGAATAAAAGGAAACGATAGGAACGATATTCTTGTTTCGACAGACTACAATTACCATTGAATTTTTCTGGTCGGAAATGAGTAAGCGGTAACACGGTTTTACTCGTGTTATCCTAGAGGAGATACGCTATTATCAGTCAGCCAATAATACTCTCGCGTGCACAGTTCCTCTGCGTATCCGCGATTTCACAAATTACGGTATCCGCCGTTAGGAATTGCGCCCCGAGTATATACGGCGTTTAATTATTATCCGGGACGGAATAAATCAGTTATTCGTAAAACAATACGTTTGTGTCACGTACAGAAAATCTCGGTGCATGCTAATCAAACGTTGTGCAATGTGCTAGAGTTTAGATCAAGCGTTTGTCAACACCACGTGTTTTCTGATGATCGATAGATCACTCGGTAAATTGCACTTACTATCAACTTGGATACCTCAAGCTATTGTACATATTGTACAATAAATTGTACGGTTACGATTGTTACGTATTTTTCTCGTACATCAATGTTGATTATGATATTGACACAGTACAACAAAGAACACTTTTTTTGTAAAATTTCGGAAAATTCTTCAAAGAAAAGTTGTCGGAATTGACCTCTACAAGAAAGATTCTATGCATTTTTCTTCTAACTCCAATATTTAATGAACGAAGTACGATCAATCGGCACTTTATTGGTACTGACAAAATTTGGCGTCCCTCCGTGAAAACTGCACACTTTTGATAAAAAAATTCGCTTTTCCTCAAATACTCTTAAATTGTTGGATCAACGAGAAAATTGCATACGATCTTATTTATAAATGACAACTAGAGTTCAACAGTTATTGTCAATAAAGGAAATTTTCTGGTATTTGGTGTGCATGCGTGAAGTTGGAAGAAACAACTGACTNCTTCCGACGTCTGATTTCTTTTTAATTATAGGAAATACGTTTTTCTGAGGTACATAAACTTTTGGGATTGACTGTATAGCCAATACATCCTTATCGAATGGAGTTAGAAGGAAATTATGCGACAACTGATAGTACGATACGTGATTTACATTTACTACTTCGAATTACTTAATGCAAGCTTGTACTACTGAAAATTATTATGCACAATCGTCTTTGTCTGAATTAAATCGTTACTGTTTCGCATCCGGATGGTATAAATCGACTGTAATACTACAACCAAATCCCCCAATGATTCACAAGCGACATTAATTCAGCCGTGCACTCGCTACCTAATCGCCTGTGCTTGATATCTGCCCAAGAGGCTGCGTACTTTTATTATACGGGCAGGTTGAAGTATTTACTCGGCTCTCAGAAGTGAAGATGAAATATTGAGCAACAGTTGCGAGACTTAGCAAATTGTACATGGACACTGGCACGTACTCCGAGCGTATAAATAATAGCTATAATAGTGCAAATGCTCTGATAATAAAAATTCAACAGTATATAATGTACATGTATATTTGATTCGCGGTTGCGTAAAAAGTTATGTAACATATTTTCTTGAAAATAAAGATTGATTTCCGTGAAGACGAAGAGATCGTCACGCGTGATTATTTCGGTGACCGTATCCTTGTTTCGCGTGATTCATGCATAACCAGAATACCGGAAGAGGAGAATGTATACTTGTGACCGCGAGAAATATGATCAAGTCCAGTTTCTCAAGCTGTCTTCCGTAGAAACTTAGTTTCGCGAAACGGTTCTCGGTTTATTGCTCGCGCATACGTTTGATTTAAAGTTTCTACACCAGAATTATTATCCTCAAAGTGTGCTCCTTAGATAGCAGCGAGAGATTATTTGTAAAATCAATTTACTGCAACGGAATCTGGAATATTATTGGTTTCACTAATCGAATTGTGTGTACTTGTTTATTGGTTCGACAGCTGCAATTATAAACAAAACTAATCTTAATTAACATCTCTTGGGGACGAAATCAAGTGATTGGATTTGCTGAATTAGTTGAACCAGGACCTGACTCGAGACCTTTATTCGTCGAATGACTCGTCTAACCAATTGTACTATCCAGGCCATCGCCAATTCCTTTATTCCCTGTTTAGAAATTACCAATACGATTGCGACAACGTTCAATCTATATTTATTTTAAGTGATTTTCTGCGTAATAAACAAATTCTGTGGTTCGTTGAATAAGTAATCCATTAGGATTCAAATGATTTTCTTCTATGCCTGATCAAATTAAAAGATATCCCACTAAAATATAGTTTAGAGTATAAAAATGAATAAGACAACGTTCGGATCAAAATATAAAAATTGTACGATAATCGTAGACGTAATATCATTTTTTGCGAATCGTAAAATCGGTGAGTATCGGCTAATTGGATTTAGCGAAGCAGGACGCGGAGACCTTTCATCGTCGAACGATCGATCTGACCAATTGAACTATCCAGGCCAGGGATGAATTATTCTCCGCTAATTGTCGGTCTAACGATCGAATCGTCACCCGTCCTATATCCGTGAATTATTTAAACCGCGAACTGAACAGCTATTAACCCTTCGCGAGGCCTGTCACGAGCTCAAGTCTTCTGTGTTCTGAATGAATCGCTTAAATGACACAATCCTATACGGTAAAATTCCATTTATTGTGCAACCGACATTGTCCGATGCTCTAGCAGTTACACTTAAAAAATGATACGACAGTATAATCGTAATGATTATTAATTACGATATACTTACTATAAATCTTGCCAGTCGAATCGTTTTATTTTCTACGATGAGTCTTCTATGATCTTTGAGATATGAACTATCGTAAATCGCGGGAGATGCTGGAGGGAGCGCGTGGTAAAAATAATTGAAGATCGCTGGAAGCAGTTTGTTATGAAAACCGCAGCGATGACGATGTGCCGAAGGAGTTAAGGGCTCGGTCCGAAACTTACGAACCTCGTGCCCGAGGTCTTTGTACCGTGAAGTTTGCTTTATAAATATCACCCAGCGCACCGGACTGTCCAAAGAAACAAACCGCGCATCTTTCCCTGCCTCGGTTGCAATGAAACCGTTTTACGTTTTTGATCCATCGTTACTTACCACCCTCGTTACTGTCTTAAGCATCGTCGTACTAACAGATTGATGATAGCAAAAATTCATTTTCATGGTTCATGGTAGGACAATAATGGCATGAAATATGTATTTTATTAAAAATATTCACAACTTGTGTAAGACGAAAGTAAATGTTACCATAATTAAACATGGTATCATACAATTTGTACTGATTCTAGCAATGATTTTCTTTGTACACGTGACGAGGTAAGTCTAAATAAGATTTCTATGATAAAACACCGTACTTAACTGGTCTTCGGTCACCGCGTGACAAGCGTGATAAAAAGTGTCACGCGAATGCAAATGGATCGGTGCGTTTCCCCCGACGCACCGTTCACCGTGGCAATTATTCCGAATCGTCGTTTATTTCTTTGTAACGTTGCTGGGTCTTTCGCCACAACGCCTGCTTCTTTTCCGTCGTAGAATCTAGTTCGATTGTAGGAAATTCGCTCGCTGCGCCGAGACCGGTTTTGCTCGGATTATTCGTCATAGATACCTGCAACCAGAGAGTATACATAAATGAATAATCTACTACGCTCGAGATAAACGGCATTTTTCTTCCCACGTAAACATTTTTACATAAACGCGTTCTTACTTATTGCTATCTTTCCTGTATCCGTACATTTAATTACAGCAAATGGCTACCTTACGTAATTGCATAGTGTTATATTAATTTTTTATTGTACGGCCAGATACAAAACTGGTCCTGCGTCGGAAATATTGAATATGCATTTGCGAATTGAAAACTAGCTGTATAGAAAATATATATTCGATCGCTGTATGAATTTATAATTTTTCTCATACAGTACACGTTTCGACCAGACGTTTCATTGCTTGTAATTGCTTGGCGATTGAAACGGTTAAAAATGAAATAACGAATCGTTTGATGAAACTTGCATTCCCGCGAAAAATAGAAGAAAACCCAATGGCTTTGGAACGCCGTCATCCGTCTACTGAGATCTTGTATACCGTTCGTCGTGTCGCGCTTAATTCTCGACGTCTCCGTCGCGAGAAAGAAAAAATGAAATCGAAGGGGGTACGAGGCGAAAGAATATTCGGCGCTCTTATCGCGGCGCGGGAGGGAGAGGAGCTTACTTTAAGTTTTGACTCTCAACCACCGGGCGGAACAGCTACCCTCTCTCGGTTCGTATTTAGGCCAAGTGGGCTCCCCCGTCTGGTCTGGCTTGTAAATGAGACCCCTATCTCCTAGCCTCGTCGACACTTGACTTAGTTGGTCGAAAGGAGAAATAGACGAAAACGAAAGAATGGGAAGAGTGTAAAAAGGAAACGAGGAAGGGGTCCGAAAACACGAAAACAACGAGCCAGCTGAAAATAAATATCCATCCGCGAAAAATCGTCTCGCTGCAGACTCGTAAAATTCACATAAAATATTCGGCAAGAATTTGTTACCCAGAATTTGAGGAGAGATACGACAAGACGGACGAGGGTGTTTTTATAACCACGTGACGATCAAATTTCGAAATATTGGATATGCAGAAAATACGAGGAAACATATAAAGACATGCATCGGAAGTACAATAATTATTTTTGAAATTTACGTCTTGGAAGTAGTATTTTGCACGAAAATCCGCAGACTACAGACAATTGATTTAGCTGTAAAAATATCGTGAGACAGTGGTTCGAAAGGCAGCGCGGGTTTCAATTCATTTTCGCGAAGAGGCTCGGCGGATCTCGAGATGCCAGGTTCCTTTGCTCACTAACTGTGGATCATCTTTTAAAAAGAACCACGCTCTGAAGTATAAGCATAGCCGGAAAATGCAACATAGGCGAACGAAAGGTTTTAACGTAGTCGAGTGTTCTTACTTTCGCTCACGTGGAATTCGCCAAGCTACAGAAACAACTCGTTAAAGAAACGGTGGTTATAAAACCAAGGAATGATGAAATATAATAATTAACACGGTTTTGATAAATTATTGGGTCGCTGCATTCATTTTTACAAGTTTCTTGTCCAGCTTTTAGCGGTACGCTTCGATTTCCCGGCGAATTTTTCCAATACTTCCACTGATTTAATTTCCAATCGATGTGCAAGCATTCAGTTTATTTACAACAATGACGTAGAATGAATATAAAGTGACCTGTCTCAGGGTACACGAACGAACGAATCGATGCATCTTATATAAGATATTATTTACCCATACTTTCTACATCGTGTAAAGAATTCGTCAAGAATATTTAATTAACGTACACGTTTCCCTGTTCACAATCACAAATTACCGTTTCCTTTATCTATCCAAAAGAATCGTATCATCTTTCAGGACTCCTATTGAGAGATTCGTGAAAAGGAGAGGACAGGGAAATATGAGAACAGGATCAGGAGATGGAGAGCGTTATCGGGCGCGTGAAATGAGCGCTCGTTACCCGATTGACGAGCCCGCGAGACAGACGTTCGGGAGCAAAACGGCTCGACTCGAGTTTCGCTTTCTCGCTCGACGATGACGGCGGCAATGATGCATCCGTCTGGCCTGGCCTGTCTAGACCACTTATATATATTATAACCGGCGCTCGCTCGTCCATCCTCTCCTCATCATCCTCATCTCGCGAAAGACGAACGCCACGACCTCTCCTCCTCCTCGTCTCTGCCTCTTCTTCGCCCCTTCTTAACCACCCCCGCCAATAAGACCCTCTATTTTACCTGATTTATGTCACGAAGATGATCAATCTTCTCGGTGGAGAAACGTTACCCCAGAATTAGTTTCCCTGTTCATCATTATGTCCTCGCGTACGTTTTTAATGGTCAACGTGACGGCCTCGTGTGCCTTTTATCGTCCTGATAATTCAGACACCATAGGTGATACGACGTTAAACTTTTCAGAGACATTTCCTCGAGTTCAATGCAATATGAAAGGATTGTTGTTTCTCCTGATAGAATTCGTGTTATAAGAGACTGTACGTGGGCCATCGACCGTTTGCGTTCTAAACTCGTCACAGCTGCTGGCGATGGACAGATGGTAGAGACGATACCGGGATTACTTATTAAAAATGGATTAAAAGCGTCTGCGACACGATCGCGACCGTTTCCTAATGTACGATGCAGACAGATATAAATCGGTTGAACCAGCCAGATAATATAACTGTAACCCCGCACGACGGTCAAGTGAACCAAACGACGTCTCGATCATTGAATTATTTCCATCAAGTCCAATCGATGACTCGAATGTCGCGACCCGAATATAGCTTGCTTATCTTGTTCTTTTAAGAAAGAAAGTTCTCGATTTATGAATGTTTATGACATTTAGCCGGGCAGGCGCGATTTCAACGAGTATAAATAATTCAGAGGATATCAACTGCGATAGGTAGATCAATAATAATGTGAAAAATTTCATTTCAGAATAATTAAGCAATGATTCTCAGACCTACTAGAATCAATTTCCGGTTGAAATGATTGTAATGTTTTAAATTCTTATTCTCGATTGACACTCGTACTACTGCATTGTTCCAATCGACTTGAATTACATGAAAAGACAATAGTGCTTCTCCTCGAAAGTGGTCGTAAAATGAATAAATGAGGCATAAAACCTCTGGGGAGGCAATGTGATAACCGATACTGAGTGCCAAGACGTAAGCAAAAAGCTGAGAAATAGGTAACGGATTTTAAGCGACTAAACGAATAAAACAAGCAATCACGAGTAACGTTACCGTAATTGCTAGTCTATCTATAGACCGATGTTACTCCATTGTTCAGTAAAAATCAGACGTTCTATTATATTGCATTATTAAAATCGTAAATAAGAATATGATAAAACTGATATGTAAAATAAATGAAGGGATGGATCGACGAATTATCACGTTTAGTACGCTGATGGGAATTTCCATCGAGAGAAAGGCGACGACTCGACCGGAATCGAAGCACAGAGGTACGGTTGCACCTTTGAACTTTGAGGCCACAGGTCGAGGGGGATGGTAGGAAATTCCGGGGCTGGAGAACGCACGCCAGACTAGACACGGCATGGAAGCGAACAGCCGGAGAGGAGAGGGGGCATCCAGATAAAACGGTGCCGGCACGTTGGTACAATAACATCGAGAATTCGCGGACCCGCCGGCGGCGGTAGGTGGTTGGGTGCCAGACGGTCTGTGCCAGTTCGAAAGTTTGTCCCGGTTTGCCCCGTCTGGCACGCCGGGAAGCGCGACGCACGTGCACCGCACCTTGACAGGTTGAATATGGGCTCCCGGTACCGCGGAGACAGCATATTGGGTTTGAAACTTTGCTCGTTTACAACGTCGCCACTATGTCTGCCACCGGCGGCGGCGGCGGCGGCGACGCTCTGTTTTACCTGTGAAAATAAACGTCGCGACGCGAGCTTTCTCTTACCCTCCGTCCTTCTCTTCACGCTTTTCCGAGCGGTACGTGCGTCGCCCTTCTTTTCCACCACGGTTCTCCGATACGCGACTCTCGAACCGATGACAACGGCAAAACTGAATGAGCAACGTGTCTTGACTACGCTGCGAATTTTCAGCTTTGGCAGAACTAATGACGTCTACATCACTGATACAAATAAAAGTCCATTGGTTCGAGTAGTGTAGTAATTATCACATTTTTATTACGTTTTACGTGGCCGAGACTTCGCTAGAATAATTTCTCGCGTAATTATTCGAGAGACGGTGGTAAAGAAGTAAGAAAACATCCGGCGGTTGGGACCTCTCGACTAGATCGAATTAAAAGCGTTGATCGCGAAGCGTGCACCGAAATAACTTAAGGCAGAGGATAAGAGCAGCTCGCGGGCCCTCGGGGAAAATGTGGGCCAATTACTTTCGGTCAACGTTTTCCCAGGCAAATACTCGAAAGCGAGTCACCAAAATGAAACGGGCAGGAAGTTCCCGTCGCGTCGCGCCGGATCCTTCAGCTGTTGGTTCTTGCGCAGCCATCGGAGCCGACGATCTCTCTTGGTCGCCGAGCCGCGGCATGTTTGCACAGAATTAATTAGTGTTTGGTCGTCTATAGACTCTGGACTTGCTAGACTAAACTAGATAAACTAAGGCGCGGGTACCCCCCGTCCCACGGTTCTCGTTGCACCTCAACTTCTTCTTCGTGTCCGTGTTTAAACGCGGATCCGCGCAAAGTGCATCGAGACGCATACTTCCGGGTTCGTCGAAGAGGTCGGCCGAGCTTTCATATTTTTCTCAAATAATCTTTCTCTGAATTTAACAGTGAAATAATATTATATGTATAATTTTCTGTTACGCGCAGAATCGGAATCTTACCAACAGAAATTCTTCGTATGCACGTTTCACTTAACACTTATGTTAATGCTCATCATGCATGTAGAAAGAAGAGGGACTATTAAATACAACAGAAGGAACGATCAGACGAGCCAAGAGATCGTCGGCCTGTCACTTGTTCGTTCGCGGAATGCATGCACGTGCATGTGCATCCATCCTAGACAAATGGGCAGGCGTAGTCTTACATGCGGCATTCAAACGTGAGCGCTTGCACATGTAGCATAGTACACATTTTGGCGGCTTTATGGGTGGCAGACACGAAGGGACGCGCATCCTCGCCAAACTCGACGCGACGTCTCTCCGATGTCCTGTCCCATTACCTTTTTAGATTTCCTTCCTGTAAACCTCTCGCATCATTAATTAATTCTATTTTTATTACCCCTGCATTAACCTTGCATAGTTTAATTCCTCATTGTACGACACGCTAATTTAATATCCAACTGGACAAAACGCATATATAATTCCATTTTCCTAAACACGAATCCTTTTGTTAAAAGAGAAACCGAGTAAAAAATGTTAACATGTTAACACGTTAGACATCGAGAAAGATCAGATATAACCGTTGGAACGTTTCATGAAAAGGTTGTCAATGGAATATAGTGAAGTGAAGTTCGCGGAGCTCGAATGTAGGACGGGTTAATGCCGTGTACATCGGCGATGAATCGGCGGGGTGCACCGTGTCGGCGGTGGTAGAGGCAGACAGACAGGAAGACATAGTCTTACATGAGGCACTCGGCCGCTTGCACATGCACGCTTTGGCGGCTTTGAGCGGAGAGCAGACGTTAGATACAGACAAAGCGGAGGGGGGGAGGTAGGTTATGCAGCACGTCCTGACCGCCGCGTGAGCATGGTCGCGCGATAATCCTGTGATGGATGTCCCTAGGTAGTCGGTAAGCCCTGGCAGCCAGGCTGCTCGCCGGTTCGCGTCGGTGTGTTTACCCAGACGGAAGCCGTCTGGCGGCGATAGGAGGACCGGAGAGCTCGAGCCATCGCCGCGTCGCAGTGTGTGCAGGCGATACGTCGCTTCTACTTCGACCACCACCAGGATATGCACCGAGACGGCGGCGTTTCAACAACGTATCTAGCCGGGAGTAATCGCGACGGCGCGGCAGCCGAGTAGACCGGGAACGGCCACTTTTTTTCGATCGTACACGATCTGATTGATCGCGGCGATCATCCGCGCGATGGGCACCAACGCGACGGGTACACGCTGTTTTGCGTCGCCGCCCTGGGAGGTGATGTGTGAAGATGATCGTCTCGCGATGAAAGAAAGGGTGGAAGCGGTACATCGGTGTTGAGCGAGTGATCAGAATCTGGTAATTCGACTGACGGTCACGATTAAATTAAATGAACTTGCGATTGGAGAAAAATATTGAGAGAGATACAACGGCGGTATGGAAATCGATTTAATGAAGAATAATTCTCTATCGTCCTCCTCGTACATAAAAATTTTTAATCATTTCAAGACTAGGCCAAAAAGATCGATAAGAAATTCTGAAGCATTGGCTGACCACCGACGTCCGTGTCTACTGAATGACTAATAGGCGCTCGAATTTACTTCCGTAATAAAATTAATAATGGTTAACAACGATTAATAATTTATTATTCATTAATAATGATCATTATTAATGATAACTGCTGTACGTAAAGGCCGAGCTAGAATTTATTCCATAATTTTTAACTTGCAACGTGCGCTCCTCCCCATCTATTAAGTACCTCTCACAGGATATGGATTTTTTTATTTTAGCTCACAGATCTCTGTTTGAAAATAAACGTGCTGTGTGTACTTTATACGCAAAACTCGTTAAACCGAGGCACGCGGTGCATCTCTTGCGTAAACTCATATCCGAGCTTTAATGGTATCGTGTCTAATCCGGATGAACGAAAACCGAATGAAGCGGATTCACTCATTTCTGCTGACGAGTCTATCTCAAAGGCTGTTTAACTCTCAAACGCATAACGTCATTTCGATTATTCTACAAAAAGAACATCGAAGATATTCACGGTAGTCTGCATTTTTATATTTCATTTCTACTTAGCAGGGACGTCGACTTGACAGACGTTTGCACGTATGTGTTTTTCTCAGTATTTTAGTAGAACGTATCAACGTCCATCAAAATAACGGTCGTGCATCTCTAGGGTGCCAAATCGTGAACGAAGAAACAGTTAATCCTTCAATTGGCCGTAACAGTTTAACGTGCAGAACTAAATAATATTCTTTTGAACGACTCATTGATCCTCAGCCGAACGCATAAGCCCGTTAATTGCCCTCGGGAAGCATCGCGGGCATTTAATCAATTACTTCGTCAAAGGAGCCAAAGGAGGTTTCAATCATGCACAATAACGTGTTCTTTCTGGCGGTGGACTATCTCGTTACGTCCCGTTCCACGGGATCCACCGTGAGCGAGCGAGCGGCTCGAGCTCGTCGATACGAGTCAGAGCCGGCTGCCGCTGGTTGTAATTAATAGATCTCTCGTTGTACATATTTGTATGTCGGGTCTGGCCGATTGTTCGGACAATGTACCGGCCGTGTGTCGGCGGCACGGACGCACACCTCGTCTAGACCGATCGACCGCTCCTGGCTGCCGGATTCCTGGCCAGGCTAACGTTACGGACAGCCGACGTACGTACATACGTACGTGTACATACGTGGACGTATGCATCACGTGCACACGTACACTCCCGCTCATAAATCTTAGGATACATAAATCAATATAATGCTACTACGATCGAGAGAATATAATGAATTTGTATGTTCAAATTCTCTGAATCGTTTACAATATGTACTTTAAAGTATCCGTCCTACGCATCTCGTTGATTAAATCGGCTAAGATTTCCTTCGGAAGAAATCAAATGCAAACTATGAATCTCAATTCAACTACGCTGTCAAGGCTTCCTGACGCAAGATCGTCTCTTCAACACGTCTGCTCGTAAGAAAACTCATTATGCATAATCTTGGATTTTGATTCGAGTGCTCCTAGGACTTATGAGCGGGGGTGTACGTGGGTGTACGTACAGAGACCAGTTGGACGGACTGTTAAACCGACGACGCGGTTACGTATACTACGAGCGGCCCTCCTGCGTACACAGCATTATGCGCTCGCGTCCGGTTCCTCCTGGCTGAGCTCCGGTTAATTTCGTTCCGTCTCTACGTGTATCCCTGGGGTATATCGCGGCACGGTGCTGCGGATCCGTTCCGGGACTCGCCGCCAGCGAGACTATCCTCTATTACTCCTTTTTTTTACCGCCGCATTTTTCGCTAATCTCCGTCGGTCGATGCTTTTTGCCACGGCTTCTGTATCCTCCGCGAATACTGATTTCATACTAAAAGCAGAAATGCTTTTAGTCCTTTCGGGAGACGATTTTCTGAGCCCCGATTGCTCACTCTTGATTACGACCATTTCGATTTTTTATTCGAAGGTTGCTATTCAAATTTATTTCTTGACATTGCTATAAGTTATTTTTATATCACTGGTTATTATACGCATTTTCACTTTAGTGTCGATAAAACTTTAAATATATTCATCATAAAAAGTATCTCGTATTTCTTTTATAGAATTCGTGTTTGATCAATCAAATTCTCATTATACGAACTCATATTTTGCGATATGCATCAAGCGTACGATTCATGGAACGTTTCATATCGTTCCGGTGGTCTGATTAAGATATTTGCAACGCGAGAATGT
This sequence comes from Ceratina calcarata, assembly GCF_001652005.2. Taxonomy (NCBI): domain Eukaryota; kingdom Metazoa; phylum Arthropoda; class Insecta; order Hymenoptera; family Apidae; genus Ceratina; species Ceratina calcarata. The sequence continues at coordinate 260,862 of NW_017180684.1, forward strand.
TCTAACGCGATACGATCCCCTTCGTTTCACAGTCACTTATTGAACGCGGTGAGAACATACTCCATATTCCTAACGGGAAAATTCTTTCAGTATCTTTTATGTTTGAACCTGAATAAAAACCGAACGGAATTCGTTTTTAGGCATTCGATTTTTATTAATACAAATGCCTAAACGATTCAGAGAGGAAATCATAATCCACTGGCAGGTACAACAATTAGGTGAATTCCCTGTTTCAACACCTGCAGAATCGAAAACGTGAAAAACGGAGCAACAGACGGAACAAAAGCCAATAAAGTGGTGAATCGCTCGCGAGTATATGCGGGTGTACGGAGGCGGTGAGAAAAAAAGGGGGCTTGGCGAGTAAACAGGGCAATCTGCGGCGCTACGCGACGCGATGCTCGGCCAATCCGACGGTGCACCCGCATGCACCGAGCGGTGCACCTATCTCAGCTGCACGGTGCGTTACGTGCAAACGCGTTTACGCTCGGGAGCGTGTGTAACGACACCTGCACAATCTCTGATCCCCGTCGCGTCTATGCAATGTACATATGCACGTTCCCCCTCCCCCTGTCCGCGCGCTTTCTTATCTCTCTCACGCTTCCCTCGTCCTCTCCGCGTTATGCACTTGCTCCGTACGCTGTATTAGCGCTGATAAAATGTGGAAATTGTGGAACGAAATCTTAATTGAATTTAAAATAACATTGCTACGTTCGAGCCGATAAGAGTCTCTGCCCGGAGTTAAATTGGGAATGTAGAAATGAGAAGTGGATTTACAAGAAATACTCAAAGGCGGAGAATCTCTTTCGAAGGGATGAATAAAAAGACAGAGAGGGGAAATCGAGGTGAGCAATAATCTGGTGGCCATGGTTAGTCAGCGGATCGGCGTCTAGACGGCAGGGACGTTTGTGTTGGATTTATTTGTGACAGTGGGTTCCCACCTGTTGCCTCCCGCGCCCCTTACGAAACGCACCGCTACGACTTCTCTTTTTGCCCTTTTTCTTTCCTCCTCCGTTTCCACCCTCCGCCTCGGCACCACCTCTTTCCCTGTTTCTCGCCGTACACGCACGTACGTACGTCTCTCCGAGTATTTACGTGCACCGTGTCTCTCCCTCTCTCTTTTCCGCTCTCCCAATCCGTTAGCGTACCATAAATCCTATGCGTTCTCCATTCACTCCAGCCAGTCCTTCCTAGCATTCCCTCCTCGCGTTGCAAAACAACGCGGCGCAAAGGAGGACAGGCTTCCTCCCTTCCTCGCCGAAGGTTCCATTTCCCCCTCCCCTTCCCCTCGGCCCGTGTACCGCCGCCCACGTCGAGCCAGGCATTCGCGCTGCCCCGGAGAATTAGCCCGTATCGCCAGAGAGAGGAACTGGAGTAGAGAGCGGCGAGGGAGAGAACTCGCCCCGGCGAGATTAAAGAACGCTTCGTCAGTGACTTTGGAAATTTCGGCGTCCTGGCTGACGCACGTCGGAAGCGGGATTTAATTTAAAGAGACGACCCCCGAGGTCCTGCTCCTCGATTACGGACCGAAACTTTTAATACCACGTGGACCGACTGATCTCTCCTCGTGGAGTTTAACGATCACGGTTAAACAAAAGAAAGAACAATCTCATATGAACTCGTATTTTTGCGTCATTATAAATTGAAGTTTCTAGAATGATCGCATCGTGTCATGAGTAAGATCATCGCAACTTGCTGCAAATTTATTTAATACGCTTCCCTTTGCTGAGAACGTGATGGATATCGGTAATTTACTGCCTGAATGTAAATCAAATTGCGCACACTTCGAGACGGTCACGGTACAGCGAATTTCTCTCAAATTAACTTCTCCTTTATAATAGTCCACTTTTACAAACAAATATCGCGACGGCGCGGCTTAACGATCTGTTTTTGATTTAAATTTATAATCGGGCATAAATCCGGCGGTTAGCTGAATAATAGTCTCGGTTAATGCTTAATATGAACGAACCGAAATAAACAAAACCAGTTTATATAAATAACAGCGGCAGATATACGACGTGGTACACGCCCAGGAACCACGTATACGCACTATATTATAAAAACGCAATTACGAGCCCGTTGAAAATGATAAGTAACGAAGCCAACTTTATGGACGCGGGTATATAAAATTAAGGCTGAAGATGAGCGTTAAAAATGTTGTCCCGTAATTTTCGTAATTTACAGGATGGACGTATGTATCGCTAAGTGACTATATACCATATCCCCGTCTCCTTCTTTTGTATACCCCATCGTGACGCACTCCACGTTGCACAAGATGGGATTATAAAATTACTGCCTTCATTCTTTATGAGTAACTATCGTCTTAATGTAATAATATAAATTGATCGAATGTATAAAAGTAACATGTGTGATTTAACCCCCGGTGCAAGTGTTAAAAATAGATAAACGTCAAACATCGTGTCGATTTTCGATCGTACTAACTTCCTTGCAGAACACCTAATTAAAAAACGACTACATCCTGCAGAAATTATGTAGCAATAATAAGGCACGCAAGAAAATGTTGATTAAGCGGTTCTACTAGGAGAACGCGAACGCGATTTATCGTCGCTGATCTTTGCCATAAATGATAATATAACATTGCACACGTCCCGAGCCTCCGGGTAGTTTTAATCTATCCAGCCGAAGCTGATGTATTAATTGCACGCGATTGTGACTTATAATCGTTCCCAGCCGCTTTATCCGCGCATCGGTTCCATCGTGCTCCGGGGTTTTATTAGCCGACTTAATGAAAGTGTCCGAATGCGCGAACGAGAATTTCCAGGAGCGAACAAGCGTGAAGAAGAGCTCTGGGCTACCTTTTCCCAGGATCCTGCGGAGCCCTGAGGATCGCTCGAGCATGGAGATGAGAGAGTGGACGGAGGCGAGCCGATCGTAGCCGGAAAAAATCGGCATATCTGCATAAACCGGCACGAAGATCAGAGGAAAAGATTGCGCGGTTTTTTTCGCATAACTTTGTACCGTTCAGCCGTGACCGACGCGACGCCCAGGACGACGACGACGAGGACGACGACGGCGACGACGACGACGAGGAGGAGGAGAAGCCGTTACGGTGCATACACGCGAAACACGTGGACGAATAGTCGAGTACTTGAATGACCGTAGCTCGATGCGCGTGCACGATAAGTATTATGCGAACTAGCATGAAGCGTAGAAGCGATTCGCAGGTCGTTGGGCGATCCCCCTCGAGCGATACCTGATAAGATTGGGTGGAACAAGTCACCGCGGAGAAATCCGAGGAAAAGGGTGGATGGAAAGTTATAATCTTGGGGCCGGAGCGACGGCGTGTAGAAAGTGAAATCGGCTTGATGGGCGCGGAGATTAAATTTACTTGCTGTTGAAATATTACTTATTAATAATATACGGAGTCCCTCGCAGGTCTTTCTCCCGGTCACTTTATGCGTCTTAAGAACATGGAACGTAGCGATCACGTGAAACATTTTTGTCTGTAATAATTCTCAGTATTTTAAATGCCATCCGTAAAATGAAAAATGGATAAACAATCGAAGTGAAGACGGTAGAAGACGTTGGTGAGACGAGGCTGAAGTAGCCGGGAGGCATTTTATTCTTTCTGAGTTTTCGACGATGACCTCCCAACGTTGTCCCGAATTCCAAAGACAATGGGTCCCCTCCAGGGCAACCGAGGGAGGTCGGCCCGATCCTCGCCGTATCCTTGCACTCTCTCTCTGCCTCCCCGCGTTACATAATATTGAAACGACCTTGCGTTCCGTCATACCACCTGCAGGCAGGACTGCACACGTACGCTCGGTGCGCAACTTCCGCTCGGGAACCCTCTCTCCGCGTCTCTCACCCTTCATTTCCCACTCTTCGTTCACCCCGCGTCTCCCCCGTTCTTCGCGATCTCGTCTTCTTCGGCTCGATTCGACCTTTCCGTTCCACGAGACGCCTCGCGCCTGCATTCTGCTTCCCGCGTCTTTTTCTTCTCTTACGACTATTTTTGCTTTCGCCAGAAGAAAAAGGGGCCGGTGGATGAATAGAAGGCAGCGGAACCGAGCAGGAGGAGGACGCTAGCAACAGGTTTTGGCGGACAAACAGGAGACCGGGAGAGTCGCGAGTCAAGACGTACGATTCACTTTTATCCGGCTCTTCTCTCTTTTCTTTTTTTTTCTTACTCTCCTGACTCCGTTGCGGACGTGGCGCGAATCAAAACACTCCCGATACGGACGCGGCGCCGATTATCCGGCGGAAAGAGGGAGTCTAAGACTCGATCCATAGGAACTGGGATCCGAGATATTCAATCGCGTTCATTACACGGTTTATCCGACATAATTGAATATAAATTTAATACAGAAATAAATGTATTTCCGAGGGTACCAAGGAAATTATTTCCCGATATAATCTACGCTTTCGATTTATCGTCTAGAATTTTCAATGCAACCCCAGAAAACTTTTAATTTCTCAAAGAGAAATCGTAGAAAGCTCTCGGAGCGAAAAAGATCTTATGGAAACACCACGAATCCACATTCCGTGCAGCGAGACTGCGTTGGATTATTTATTACGTCATTAATCAATCAGGTTTTTTTCACGCCGCGCCGTAAAGAGCGAGCAGATGCAATATGGAAACGAATGTAAATCGTAAAAGGCACTATGTACGTTACTACTACCGGCGAGATGCGTTCACGTTGTAACCGTGAAATGGCTCTCAGCAGCCGGTACGAAAGTCCATAAAACGAAATTGTTGCAGCTTCCTAGTGCACTTCTGGCACCGACTCGCGAGGGAGACGCGCGAAATCTAACGCGTTACATCGATTGCAATTGTTTAACGATCGACGTTACGAGCCTACTCAACTTTTACGGTCTCGAATAAATCGCAAGGACGTTGCATTATTTATAACCGTCGGCACGCAGTGATAACAGAGATTAAATGTTTCAAACCCTGTAAAGAATATCGTATAAGAAGACGGGAGAGGAATTAAGGACAGAATTTGTATTCCAGATGTCAATTTATTATCCAATTTCCAAAGAACTTCATGACTTTCCCAACACTTTGATTCTGCTTAAACTCCTCGAAGCAACGATAAAAATTGCATCCAACTGTTATCACGAGCATCTTAAGTATCGAATCTCTTTTTCTCCTGGCCCATTGGCGAATGCACTCAAATAAACGAACCCTGCCGAGATTTCATCCGGTCAGATAGGACACGCACCCGCCGACACCTGCTAACGGTACTTTCATAGCGAGCGCGACAATTTTGTACTTTATCGCGCGCACCCGGTTTACTGGCGATCGTCATCCGAGGACTTTACAATGTCTGGTTTACGGACTCGACTTCAACCCCCGAACCGGCCGTCCGTCTCTACCCTTCGTCCAGCTTCTCCTATCTTTTCGCACGTTCCGCGGGCTAGGGGTGCTCGTGTTTCCGGTTTACGATGTAGGTCATGCAAGCCTGGATATAGACACACGCGTAAAAACGAAACGGTCGATGTAAAATTGTAACAACCGGTGATGTGAAACGGCCAGACGAAGAGGAGAATAAACTTCGTTACAACGTTACGACTGTGATGCAGTTACTTTTATGTGCACGCAGATTTATAGAATTTCAGAGATCGTTACCGACTCTCATCTACATAATCGACCCTTTCCATCTTGTGACAAATGCAAACAATGTCTCGACGAACATTTTTTACCCAAGTGAAAAGCTTTTTAACACGATGTAACTAAGATTTAAGGACGAGAGTCTGTACAATAACGTGCCACCATGATTGAAGAAGAAAATCCCACGTACTACAATGTTTCCACTTTTCGCATAACGAATCACTATGTACAGCACGTTCGTTTACCATCCGTAAAATTGCTTCCTGTATTTACAAGACAGCAGAGACGGAGTCAGTGGTGAAATATATTAATTACTTCGCACTCGTTAGCGTGTACGTGCGCGTTAGCCACGGTCTGCGTCATGATCATACGTTCGCAGCAGCCGACCGGGAGCCAAGGTATTTTACGGACAAAAACTCGGCGCGGAAGAGAAACGACGTTCACTGAAGCGAGGATCGCGACGCGGTAGGAAACGCGAAGGGGGGTCGCAGACAAATTCGCCAGAAAAACGTCGGACATCACAGGGATAAAGATACAAGCAAATTATCAGGGACGCGTCGAGGCACACGGTACACACAGCCGAGAAGAGAACGACGCACGCGGCAGCGTCTCTTTCTACCCTTAATCCACCCCCACGGTGTACGTGTGACCCCTCCTTAAACGCGGGGGCGTGCAATAGAGCATACGATGCGTCTAGACAAAATAATGATTTGGATTTCAATACATTTGCATTCATTACCCGAGGGCACCTCTCTTCTCTCGCCCCCCGGTCTCATTCCCGTTTTCTCGTCCCTACCCCTCGCCCTCGCGACGATCCCCTCTACTATTCCGTTTCATGTCTCGCAGAGTTACGCTCGTTATCATACGAATGCTCTGCTCGTGCCGTCGGCGCTCGTTTCGTCGCCCGTCGAAATGCGATGCGGCCGGACGAGCGACCAGCGCCGGCCGCATCGCAGCCAGGACCAGTTTTCGCCGTCTGGCTTTCGCACACGCGTTTATCTTATACACGTACACTGATCTATGTCCCTGGCGCGCCGGGGTGTACCGTACATCGGATGGGTCAGTCGGAGGGTGGCGCGGAAACGGCAGAGGGCAATCCGTAGTTTTTTAACGCGTCGCGTCGCGTGAAAAAGGCGAACGAGGCCGGATCGCAACGGAGATCGTCAGAGTAACGACCGGTCGAGCAATCAACCCCCGCGTATGCGTTCCCCGTATGCACCTTTTGCATTGGACACACATGCTACGGCGACCGATGCCGTCGCGTCGATCCAGCGAAACGGGGAACGTCCCGTGCACGCAATTGACGATTGACGTCACCGGGATCGCGGCCGCACTAACACGCGCCCGGAGACAGACGTTTTCCGTCGATGCGTCGCGTCACGCCGTTCGCAATTTGTATCGCCAGCATCTGGCGTCTGGCGAACAATGAAGACGAAACGGCGGAGACCTCGAATTGATCGCGACGAAACGTCCGCGCTTTGAACATTTTTATATCCGCGTTTCATATGATAAACGAGAATTTTAGAAAGCTTTCGTTGTTAAGAAAAATGCTTCGATACGATGAATGAATTTATATTTACCTTCATTTTTTAAGTATATTTAAATGGTTTGTTTAATTGATGACATTTTTTTAAATTATGTTTCACTTAAGATGAAATTTCTTTCGCTAATTTATAAAATCAATAAATTGATTGAAATATTCTAATTAATTGTAATTTTATTTCTCTTTAATAAATTTATTTATATCAATTATGTTATATATCTACTACCGTCTAGCACTTACGTGTAGCACATTTATCATGCAATTAAACGAAAAATGAATGACAATGGGTGAAAGACTGAAGACTCACCGGTTCAGTTCGTCCATCTCCTTCCTTGCCCAATGATTGTCCCTCAGACCAGCCCATTTTCGACAGTAGCTTAAATCCTTTATTGTCCTTAGCTATCCGTCTGTAAAAAGAAAAATGGAAAATTTATTCTACTTTTAATTAATCATAGAACAAGACATCGACATTTTTATTTTAAGGAATGATCCACTTACGTATCCATAGAGCTGTGTTGCGTTTTGGCATGATGATTTAACGAACCGATGGACTGTCTTCGGCTCTGCGCTCTATCTTGATATCCCGATGCTAATTGACTAGCAGCCGCGACGTTATCTTTCTCCACGCCGAACTTAAATTTCAGTCGTCTCAATTCTTGCTTGTGCTGCTCCTTTTTGCAAATTTTGTTTTCCTCCACGTTACTGATTTGCTGGACGAGACCCGGTTCACAGTGACCGCAGGTTTCGTTGCCATTGTGTATGTGACACAACAGTTTCGTGGTACCGACTTGTACAATCGAACCGTGCGAAACTTCGTGAGGTTCGGATTCCTGCTTCGCCACTGACAGCCTTTTACCATTCAGAAACGTTCCATTTCTCGAACCCAGATCCGTGATCTTGTATATTTTCTTATCCTCGTCGTACGCAAATCTGGCATGATGCTGTACAAGATTTTTTCTTAACGTTTCGTATTTCATTCTTAGGCACATGAACGTTCAGTTTTTTCATTACTTACTTTACTGATATTTATATCTGGAATTAATACGGAATGATCGCCTTCTCGACCAAGTGAACCGCCTGTATAAGGGACTATGAAGAGACTTCCGACCCTCAGCTTTGGTAAATCAGTTTCTTTAACTATGATTCTCATACATGGTGGGTATGGTTTTGCTAGATCTGCATTAAAAATTATGTTTTAGAAAATGAATTAATGCTTCGAACGTTATTTTTACATGTCTTTGTAATATTAAATTAATATGCATGGCAACAATAAAATACAAAAATAATAA
>NW_017180684.1:271523-293173 GCF_001652005.2 Ceratina calcarata
GAAACACCTCTTTCTTTTCATGAAAAATTACTTTTAATGCAAGCACACACAGAAGAATACAAAAAAATAAACCTTGTTCATCTTCATGGTCACTATCACTACTAGTACACAATTCTGGTGTAATGTCATTAGAATTGCTGTCATTGCTTGAACATTCACCCTCCTCGAGTTCGTCTTCGAACTGTTCATCTCTTTTGGCAAGCTTTCGTTTCTTTCCCATATCCTACAAGAGAGATAAATGTGCATATCATGTGCATAGGATAATTACCTAGAGCTTGATGTCTGTATTTGACAATTGATATGTTTGAAAGGCCGTGTACTAATTCATGTATGTCATCCGAAACCTGCAACCAAAATGTATTATTTATTAATTAAGAACAGGTTTATTCAATAATAATTCCAATTTCCACCTTGGTTGCCTTTCTAGTTTTCCGCTGCTTCCTGTTTTGATCATGTGCAGCTCCTTTGTCCACAGTCACTTGACTATGGAAGTGATACATATTACTAGCTTTATCATAATAGTAATATGCACCAGTGTTCCCATTGTAATATAATCCTTGTTTCTGTGAGAACACATTCTCATAAGCAAAAACAATCATCAAATCAAAATTAATAATCAATATCTATATAAATGTACAGGAATTATAACAAGACATACTGCATCGTAATAATAACCACTGTTGTAATCGTAAAATAAACCAGATGTTTCTTCATAAACGAAACGAGTTTGTTGTTCAACAGCTTCTGCAACTTCTGTTACTTGTTCTTTAATAGTGCTGAAAGTTTTGTCATTGCTTATATTCCAATCTTGAGTAAGACATAATTCCTTTTCATGTTCCAGAGGATTTGTTTGAGTTCCATAATCGACCAGGATTTTACTTTGCATCAACTGTTTTTTCTATGTGTATAAGGATATGAAATGACATAGAAATAAATAGTGGAATACAAAATCAGAGGAATATCGTCCTTACATGTTGATTGATTTTGTTTCGCAATTTGGCAATCTTCTTATTCTGCTTCTTGATGTGATCACGCATTCTCTGAATAAATCTTAAGACGTGAGGAAAGTTGTACAGCTCTTCCTGGAAATCCTCTTCAAAATCTGACTTTACTTCTCCTTCATCACTCTCACTAGTTGTATTATTCTCTACCATTTTATATCTTTATTTTATATTTCTCTTCACTTTAAGAAATGTGCTTCTTCCTTTTTGATGAGCAATGAGTAACAGCCAACTAGTTTAGAGAGACTATATGAACATGATCAAATAAAAATACAGTCTCCAAAGAACGAAACGGATTTCACGAGCATAAATATGTGACGTTTCGTATCATTACCACCTTCACGTTACTAACACGAATAATCGACATGAAGTTAGTCTGTACAAATTCTTTGAGGCAGAGTACACAAGGAGTACACATACAGCCTCTTGGAGTCGACTAGATAAGATGAAATAGTAATAGATAAGATAAATAGAATAATTCGTGTAATAATACTTGATCTCGGTTCCAATGCAAATGAATCGTAACTAAAATTTGAATTAAAATCCTGGTTAACAACTTGCTACCTTGCAGTTTATCTCAAAGTATTAAATGAATCTTTTCTAAAACCTATCACTCATCTGGTCGATACGAACACATGACAACTTTCTTGATAATGATTAGAGAAAATATTTTAAAGAACAACGATCTTGCGTTTGAGGTTTGAGCCGCAGTTCTGCTGATCAGAGATCATTCTGCCATCTGGAAACAGCTGTTTGTTAACACCCCCTGGCATCATGGCTGCTCCCAGTCTAATGGAATCGTTGTCGGAAATGACATTTGTTGGGTGAAACGCTATCAAACAGTGCCTAAATATTCGTTCGTATGTCAAAACGTAAACACCGTGCCCTCAGCTCGGACGGTACTCTGTGTTTCTCGCTGTCTATCATTCTGAACATGACTTACGCATGATCCTGCATGCGAATGTTCCTCCTACGCTCATCACCTTTCACGTACGGTAACCAGTGTTTTGTTCAAACATTATTCAAAATAATACGCAGAAGGCATTGTCAGGACATGTTACAATGATGCCGATAAAGGATAACCAGGATGTGGCATGCTTTCTGGTCACCAAACATTCATGGAAAGGAAAGTAAGTTACCCTTTTTTTCTAGCTGGTTTTCTTTTCACAAATCCACTCACACGTCTAATAAATACAGAATATATGTTTCAAAGCTAAGAACATGTTTTGTACTCATGTTCATGTCTTATTACATAGTTTTCGACCTTTCTGTAATAGGTACAAACGCATTTTCTCAATCGGATCCATGGGTATAACAACATACAATCCTACTACATTAGAAGTCACAAACAAATGGGAATACTCAGATTTTATAAGCGTTCAGCCAATAAACAGAAATCAATTTGGTTCGTACGAATTTAGTATAACAATGCGCAAGGAACGTAAAGTTGACAATATGAAGTTTAGTTCAGAACACAGAGCTCATTTATTGACTGAAGCTCTAAAGTATAGAAATCAGTTTGTTGAGAAGCCTAAAGAAATTTTGGTAAGTATTCTTATTTAAGCCTTCACAGAACAAAGTTTAATCACGCTTGTTATCAATGTAGCCACATGGTTACTAGGTCATAATATATGTTTCTATAGTTGTTTGTTATCTAATAATACATGAGTCATTTCATATCCACTAATACATGTATCAATCATTGTATCAGAGTACTAGTTTGTCATGCATTGTTCTACATCGCTTCTACTCAAATTTCAATGCTCATATGACTAGTTACAATTTTTCTATAATCGATAAATACTGAGTGAGCTTCTTCAACAATGAATCAGATATAATTTCATTTATATAAAATGCATCTCTAATTAAATAATATTCCTATTTCAGAGATATCAGGCTTATAAGCATCATTGGTCTGATACGAGATTGCCTGTTGTACTAGAAGTAACACCTTATAGTCTTGACCAATTAGACCCAGCAACGAATATGGTGTTGGCCAGTTATTGTTACAAGGATTTCGAAGGAATCCTTACAATGAAAGATTACCCTTATGGATTTGTAATTGTGTGCGGCGGATTTGGACGTTTACATCTTTTCGCTTCTCAGCACATGGAAGAGATTAAGAAAAGGCTGCTGGAATCAGCTATGAACAATTTAGGTATCAGTATAAAAGTGTTGAAGGAACCAATCAAACTAGACGATTTTGTTGCTCAACGATTGGGCAAGTTCAGTGCTGACGAACACATAACGAGCGTGTCAGAGTTCACTGTTCACAAGTATTCATCTAGATATGTAGACCCACAGAGAAGGACACTTTGTCTTTCTGATACCTGTCTACTCGAAAGAGATCCTCAGACATATAACATTTGTACTCTCAGACCGCTGTCAGATATTTTCGCTTTGATCCGTGATAACGAGAATCCACAATTATTTACTATACAATATCTTAATGGGCAAGCACGTAGTTATACGGCGACAGACAGAGATTCCTTGTTAGCTTCCTTACTGGACGGCGTCAGAGCATCTGGTAACAGAGACGTTCACGTAAGAATGTACCCGGTAGCAAGAGGGAAGAGACTTGGTCCTCTTAATTTACCTGTCGACGAAGAAGTTGAAACGTCCCACGTTAAATTCCTCCAGCAACCACCCAATGGACGTACTTTTGCTGAAATTTTGGAAAGATTTAATGCAAACATTCCCTACAGTGGTCTTAATTATTCTGTTACGCAAGATGTAAGATATATTTAATACAATTAATACTGTATGTACATACATATAATATTAAATTTCTACACGAGATGAATCAGTGAATTGGTACAATACATTTAAGCGGTAATGATCCTCCAAATCTAAATTATACGTCTATATTAGAATTTCTTATTTAATTGTTCAGTGCAATTTTTCATACTCTACTTTTATTATATTCTTCGTCTCTCTTTTACTCTCTGAAGCTTTCCTATTGATTTTTTTAATGAAGCTCTGTAAGAATCGTAATGTTAAATTGAAGACATGTTTCTTTTTTTTGTTTAGGATGTTGTACCGCTTGAATGGACTGTAACAACATCACAAGTACAAATGTACCAAATCCTGAATAACTACTTGCAGGGTCTTTTTACCGAGAATAAAGACAAAATTATTCTTGGCGCTTTGAACGCGTTGGTCATTAAAGATTTAGAAACGAACAGTGAAATAGAGGCGCAGTTTCACGCTTTGAGGAGATTGGTCGCTAGCAAAATTGGTTTCACTGCGTTCACAATGCTTCCTGGATTCAGAGAAGCTATAGGGCACAAGGTTGTAAAGGCTTTGAAGCGGCAAGATTGCGGCGTGACGCAAGCTGCCATAGACTGTATTTGCGCTCTCATGCAACCGATGCACGACGATTGCGATTTGAGACAAGAGCAGTTAAATAAAAGTAGTCTTCTCAGTAGTAACAAATTTTTGGAAAGCTTGCTTGATATGTGGATCAATCATATTGTGAGTATAACAGACGCTGGAGTTATATATTTTTTTTAACAATGGCAATGGCTAATAATAATTATTGCCCTGTACTGCAAATACGACACTATCATTCACATAAATATTTCAGAATCATGGCACAGGTGCTCTGGTAGTTTCTGCCATGCTTGATCTTTTAACTTTCGCGCTATGTGTACCATATAGTGAAACGACCGACGGCAAACATTTCGACAATCTTTTAGAAATGGTCGCCGCGAGAGGAAGATCGCTTTTTAAACTGTTCCAACATCCGTCGCTAGCTATTGTTAAAGGTGCCGGACTGATAATGAGAGCAATTATTGAGGAGGGTGCACCGGAAGTCGCGGCGAAGATGCAAGAACTCGCTCTCGCTGAGGGAGCATTGCCAAGGCATCTGTTGAACAGTCTTTTTACCATTGGTACCGACGGTAGATTATTAACGCATAGACAGTTGTGCAGGCATCTTGTAGGACTCTGGGTGACCGGGCATCCGACGGCCATGGGATTGTTGAAAAGGATCATGGTAAGTTAAAATCATTAGTGTAATATGTATGTAATTGCAAGAATGAAAATGTCTAAATACTTTTGCAGCCTATTGGCTTGTTAAATTACTTAGATTCCGATGAGAAGGTACCCGATTCGTTTCTCGAGAAAGAACGATTGAACAATCGGGACAATTTAAAGATAGCCATAGATCACGCGTCGAGGAACAAGAAGAGCCCGCAGTGGATCGCGATCGAGCGTCAGATGCGCGTGGTTGAGAAACACGTCGAACATGCTCTTCAGCACTGGGGTGCCAGGATCGGTATCGAGCGCAAGGAGAAGATCAAGGAGCGGCCGATAGTACTGAGGAAACGTAGAGAACGAATCAAATCGGAAGCGAACTGGAATTTGTTTTATTATAAATTCAATCAAGATCATTCACTGCCGAATTTAATTTGGAATCACAAAACGCGGGAGGAACTAAGAACCGCGCTCGAGAATGAAATCCGCGCTTTCAGTTCGGACAAGGATTTGGCAGGCGGAACTCTGATCGCATGGAATCACAGAGAATTTGAAGTACAGTACCAGTGCCTGTCGGACGAAGTAAAGATCGGCGATTATTACCTGAGGCTCCTGTTGGAAAAAGATAGTCCTGACAGTCCTATAAGAAAATCGTATGTATAATAACATTCGTTTGTTTTCCGTACACCCGTTGACTGATTAATTATTTAAGTATTGTTGTTATAGATACGAATTTTTTAACGACTTATACCATAGATTCATATTAACAACAAAAGTTGAAATGAAGTGCCTTTGCTTGCAAGCAATGACTATAGTGTATGAACGATATTACGAGGATATTGGTCCATTTTCGGATACAAAGTATATTGTAGGAATGCTGGAACGTTGCACTGATAGAATGGAACGCGATAGGCTAGTCATGTTCATAAATAAACTTATATTGCATAGGAGAAACGTGAAAGATATAATGGATCAAAACGGTGTGCGCACTTTGGTCGATCTCCTCACTTTGGCTCATCTGCACACGTCTAGAGCGGTCGTGCCCGCGCAAACGAACGTGATCGAGGCAGATCCGCTGCAGCAACATAGTATGGAGAAGGAATGGTATTATAACGATGGGGACCAGCGAAAAGGCCCTATAAGCTTGAAGGACTTGAAGGAACTGTATCTAACGAATCAAATATCGCACAAGACAAAGGTCTGGGCTCAAGGTTTGGACGGATGGCGAATGATCTCGCAAGTGCCGCAGCTGAAATGGACGCTAGTCGCGAAGGGGACGTCGGTGATAAACGAAAGTGAATTAGCTACATTGATTCTAAATGTTTTAATCAAAATGTGCGAGTATTTCCCGAGTAGGGACGTCGATGACGCGGTAATCAGGCCCCTTCCGCGCATGAAGCGGTTATTATCCGATCTCCAGTGCCTACCCCATATCGTTCAACTTTTATTAACGTTCGACCCGGTTTTAGTTGAAAAGGTAGCTACGTTGTTATGCGAAATAATGCGAGACAACGCGGAGGTCTCCAAGATTTACCTCACTGGCGTTTTTTATTTCATATTAATGTACACTGGCTCGAACGTTTTACCGATAGCGAGATTTTTGCAACTGACTCACACGAAGCAAGCTTTTAGAACCGACGATGTAAGTATTCTCTCTTCTGTTAATTGCACAATGGTTCGACCGCGTTATATACAATTCCTTTGTATCATAGAATGTGTCGTCGGATATAATGCAACGAAGCATACTTGGGCAACTTCTGCCTGACGCGATGGTCAGCTATTTAGAAAATCACGGCGCGGAAAAGTTTGCTCAAATATTTCTCGGTGACTACGACACGCCGGAAGCGATCTGGAACGCTGAGATGAGGAGAATGCTTATCGAGAAGATAGCCACGCATATCGCGGACTTCTCACCGAAATTAAGAAGTCACACTATGGCTCGGTATCAGTACATCGCTATACCCGCTGTAAGGTATCCGCAATTAGAGAAGGAATTGTTCTGTCAGATATTCTATCTGAGACACCTTTGTGATACCGTCAAATTCCCTCAGTGGCCTGTACCTGAACCGGTCAGTCAAAATATTTCGTATAGTTACGCGTTGCGCATTCTTGCTGAACGTAATAATGTTTCATGTTCAGGTACGTTTATTGAAAGACGTGTTAGATGCATGGAAGAAAGAAGTAGAGAAAAAACCACCGCTAATGACGGTCGACGAAGCTTACAAAGTTCTTCAATTAACTAGCGGGAAACAACATAACGAAGCCGAAGTCAGGAAATCATACTATAAACTCGCACAAATGTATCATCCCGACAAAAATCCACAGGGCAGAGTAAGTTTTACTTAAAACTCAATTAACATGTACAGTCCTTCATGGCAATTTTGTCCATAGGATAAGTTCGAGGCTGTCAATCAGGCTTATGAATTTCTATGCAGTCGAAGTTGCTGGTCGACCGACGGTCCGAATCCAGATAACATAGTACTCATTCTAAGAACGCAGAGCATTCTTTTCCATAGATACTCGGAGGAATTGAGACCATACAAATATGCAGGATACCCGCAACTGATTAAAACGATCAAGCTAGAAACAGACGACGAACAGTTGTTCTCGAAATCGGCCCCGTTATTGGCTGCCGCCAGCGAACTCGCGTATCACACCGTGCATTGTTCCGCGTTGAACGCGGAGGAACTGCGCAGAGAAGGAGGATTAGACGTGCTATTAGACGCTTACACGAGATGCGTATCCGTTCTAAACAAATCGAGTAAGCCTACAGACATAGCGGTGCAAGTCTGCATGCATATCACTAGATGTTTCTCGGTCGCCGGCTCGTTCAGAGGCTGCAAAGACAGAATCATTGAACTACCGCAACTAGTTAAAGATCTTTGTAGAATATTACACTTCAAGGTTGGTACACGAAATTTTCATTTCTTTTTATATCGTGTCTGATATTTATTCAATGTAAATATTAATTTCCAAGTAATGAAATCGGTACAATTTGTAATCTATTTATAGCATTTAACAAAGTTATGCTCAGTGGCCACGGAGTGCGTTTCTTCTCTCGCCACAGACAGTGTACTACAAATGCAATTGCTGCAATCCGGTGCACTGTGGCATTTGCTGTTGTTTATGTTTAATTACGACTACACGCTGGAGGAAGGTGGCGTGGAAAGGAATCAGGAGGAGAATCGTCAAGAGGTTGCGAACAACTTGGCGAAACTCGCGGTTCGAGCTTGTGCCAGGCTAGGCGGTTACATGACGGGAGAAGATGAAACGCCTGTTAATCCTGTTACCGTGGCTGCGTTAGAAAGTTTATTGACGCCTTATCTGGCCCGGCAGCTCGCGAAAGATAAGCCAGAAGAGATATTGAAAATCTTAAACTCGAATTGCTCGAATCCGTATCTAATTTGGGATAATGGAACGAGGGCGGAATTGATCGAATATCTGGAAGCTAAACGGCAAGAGAGATTAAACGGGAACGATAATTTCGAACACGATTTCAGCGACTTTAAGTATAGTTCGCATGCAGGCGAACTGATCATTGGAGAAATATTTGTAAAAGTGTACAACGAGCAACCTAATTTCCCCATAGAGGTAATTCAATGTTTTCTAACATTTTTCTAATAAAAATATATTGTTGTTTTTCAACCATTTTGTAGAATCCCAAAAGTTTTACAATCAATTTGCTCGACTTTTTGTCGGAATCATCAAAATATTTGTCGTCGATGATAAACGTGGCGTTAGCTAAGAAAGACCAACAGAAACTGGAACACATCGTTATGACGTTGGAAGGCTTAAGAAATGTGATTAAAAATAATCCAGGGATCGAACTGCAATGCATAGGGCACTTCAGATTACTGTTCGGACTTCTGAATTGCCATAATTTCAAATTGATACAAAAGAACGCGCTCGAAGTTATAAGCAACGTTACGAAGAATCAAGAATGCGTAGACGATATCGCGGCGAACGAAGTTGTAGTATACTTGCTGTTGGCTTTAAATTCTCTGAAGGAGTGTCAGCTACTCACACTAGAAACTTTGTACGCTTTAATGAGCTCGACGAAGATCGTGAAAGATGCACTGGCCAAAGGTACCAATTTTTCACACCTTATATTTTCTTGATTCTATCTTTTAAACGATCGATGATAATTTTAGGAGCTGTTGTATACATTGTCGAACTGTTCTGTAATTCAAGTAATACTCAAGTACGCGAAGCTGCCGCGGAACTGCTCGGCAAAATGTCGTCTGACAAATTGGCCGGACCGAAAGTGAAACTAGATTTGTCGAAATTCCTTCCCAGATTATTCAGCGAAGCTATCAGAGACGCGCCAAAACAGTGCGTTCATATGTTCGAGACGAAACACGAGAACCCTGAACTAATTTGGGATGACGACGCCAAAGCCAAAGTCTCGAGAATTATTGGAGAATTGAAAGATGAGTAAGTAATCAATTCACGAGAGATCTAGTAAATTTAAATTAAACTTGATTACGATTTGTAACTTGTTTTAGATATTACGCGTTGCAAAGACGGAATCCTAACACGGTATTAAAGTTACCTGATACACAAAGTAATATTGATGTTGCCACGAACGAGCCCGTAGTCGGAGGCGTTTATCTCAGACTGTTCATAGCCAGTCCCGCGTGGGCTCTTAGGAAACCTAAAGAATTCTTGAGCGAACTTATGGACACCACGTTAACGCTTATGTCTAGGGATAAAACTGATGTAAGTGTAAAATACGTAATTCTTTTATGCCAAAGAGAATATATTCATTTATTCAATGATACTTTGATCAGCCGGATATGTTGGAATTAACGACACAAGCACTGGTTTCTCTACTCCAAGCACAACCAACGTTAGCGGATCAGGTTCCATCGCTAGGTCACATACCTAGACTCTGCCGACAAATGGCAATGCAAAACAATCAGCCATCTGTGTACAAAACTGCGATACTGATACTTCATCAATTAGCTACGAGCGAGGTAAGTTCGTCAACTTTTAGTGGAACATCGCGAAATATTGCACAATAGGCAGTACCATTAACGTTAAACGCTAGATTGTATATCATCATTAAACGCTTGCAGATTTGTATATCATCTATTTGTCAAACGGAATGTATTAGTCCATTGAAACATGCTATGCAATCTAGGAAAGATATGATAACAGTGGCGTGCGAGACCTTGAACAGGCTATTTTCGACTAACGAGGATAGACTTATAAAACAGGTAGATAAAACTACGAATAGCATTACTACTGTTCATTTTATAAGTCTTCAAAGTCTTAACTACGATGTTAATTGTTTTCCAGGCATTGGATGCCGAAATGGTACCATATCTATTAAATATATTAGAAGGACGATTAGACGTGATAGAGAATCCTGCGACGACCAAAGCGCAGATAGTCAAAGCTTTGAAAGCAATGACCAGAAGCTTGTTGTTAGGCGAGAAAGTGAATGCCATACTGGAGAAGTCGAGCGTCTGGGCGGAGTACAAAGATCAGCGGCACGATCTATTCATTTCTAATACGAATAATTCTGGTTACCTTACCGGTGAGATATATATTTTTATTTCGATACGTTCTCAATAAATGTATAATACAATTTATATGATCGTGCAGCTGGAACGCCGGTATCCGCTGGTTACTTGACGGCTGGCCCTAGTACAACTCTGACCACCGCTCCGCCTCCAGTTGACAAAGAAGATAGTTTAATTAATAGGAACGATAGTATCTGATACAGGTAGCATTGTAATGAAAGAGAAAAGAGATACGATAGGGAGTAAGTACGCGAATTCTGGAAACTGCTATCGGTAAGTAACTACCGATGTAAAGACTACATTGCCTGTGATTTTTGGCTCTTTAAAATAAGGGATCTATCGATCGGATAATGTTTTTTTTTTCTTTTTGTTGAATTTACATTTGTAATAAGATATATATATAACAATGATACTTTTTATTGTGCTATTACGATTATATATAATTACGCAAGATAAGTGTCATCCTCATTGCGATATTCGGCATGTGGCAAAAGATAGTATTTAATGAAAGTCTTTCGTTAGAGAACAAATTTTCTAGATAATGTCCCGCGAATAATAAGTCTCCCCAGTCGATTCTGAAAATATTATTCTAGACAACGTTTCATTTCGCGCTTACCAAATCTTCCGATACATTTTTTTTATAACTAACGCGCTGACATTCCTCATGAACAAAGGAGCACAGCTTTGCCGCTGTGTCTGAATGTGGTTAATAATTTTTGACGAAACGTTTGGATACGAAAACGCAGACATCCATACATTTAAATGTAACGTACACTTGGTCCAACTTTTGACTAATTCTCAGAGTCTCGTAATTAAACGAAGTTCTATTATTCCAGTCACCGTCGCCATTACATAAAAAACGTTAATAGTAAGTCTTAATGATATCAGTCTCCATAAACTAATCGCATTTTTCGATACGGCGAAATGTTTTCCTTTCACTCAGTGTACAAAATCATAAATAGACACTTTTTCAAATTTTAAGTGATAGACAATAGCTATGGAAAATAAAAACAAATTTTTACTGTTTCTTCGCATTAATGTTGTCATCATAAATGTTTTCTCAACGAATTTTTTATTAAAAATAAAACGAGAACTTAGAAACTACAAGCGTGAAGAAAATTTTTAAATTCTGTCTGTTTATTACTTTGGCACAATTCGTATTGTTCTCTCTACAAAACGTTATACCGCAGTTTCTTTTCATATACTTCATACGTGTACATAATCGTACTTTGTTGTATAGACCGTTTTATGTGCGCTTAAGGCCGAAAAAAAACGCTGAAAATTTCTCGGTGATACTGCACGAGGATCTGTCGAATGGAATAGGAGATTTCATTGGTAGGGAGTTCCTCTTTTTCATATCAATTTCTAGTATTTTAACGAAGCGATAATTCAACGAGGGTACGACATCTGTAAATTTAGAGATACAAAAACCAAATATGAAAAAGAAACACGTTACGCGGTGTTCTTTACTTGCCATCCATCAATAATAGTTATAACTTTTGCTATTCTGAATCGACGAGTCGAATGTCCTACAGGTAACAAAATAAATTAGAAAGAGCGTATAGTTCCACTCGTAACGGGAATAAACTTCCAAATACTGTAACTTCTATAGAAAAATCGAACGCAACAACAGTTCCTCGTCTTAAGCTCATTGCTTTTCAGCTGAATGATCCGTAGAAAAATTTCTTTTCCGTGCATTCGACTCGTCGGTTGATTATTTTTTCGAAAAACGTAAAGAGAATGCAAAGCGATTATCTAGTTAAATAAAAGTGAGACGATAGAGATCGTTTGCGCGTACTAAAAATACAAAGATTAAACGATTGGCGTGCTGTGTGTGTAATATTGTTACTGAGACAGTCGCGAGGCTGGAGGTAAATAAATACAGAAGAGCCTTAGTTATTTTTATGTATTCGCGCCTGAGTTCTTAAGGTCTCAAGAGTAAGATATTGTACATAAACATATACATAATATATATGAAAGTTATACCACAGATTATTGTACGTATAATTAGAAAATAAACGATTTTGCACATGGTACAGTTAACAGAAGGTCGACTGTAAAATTATGCAATTTTTATATTTATTAATCGTGAGTACTGCTTACTCGAGTTTGATTTTTTTAAATATTCATCATCGAAATAATGAGGAAGTAGTTCGTCGAAATTCATCGATTTTTATACAGCATTTTTACGTTAGAGGAAAGTAGAATTTACGACTCTTCCAGACGATTTGAGCAAATAAATTTTACGTACAATTCTATACTGTAATTTAAATGTCTGAACTTCAGTATCGTGTCACAGTCTTTTTACGTTATCTGGATTTCACCGCCCAGTTTTTGACGTCCGATTACAAACACATGTCGACTTCGAACCGGCTGATATAATGCTCATTTTCTACGGCACTAAATTGATCACGTATGTAATCGAGTGGTATAAAATATCAAGAGTAACGAGAGAAAGTATCATAGAAAATACATAATACACAGCTAACATATATTTTTAACTGGACGACGAATGGATAATGTGAAAATTTCAAGATAGGAAATAGCATCCAGGGTTACGATTTCCCATAACAAAATACCAAAGGACCATTTACGACGTATAAAATAAATATATTATAAGAGAATTAACGTTATTATTATTAAGAGTCAATCGAAATGCGGATATAAAGTGAATAACAAACTTACAACATCGTACTGAGGCTTATGGGCAGCTCGTCGTTTCCTCCCTCTTATAAAAATTTTCTTGCATCGCGGGTGAGGCTTATAGTCTCCCTCCAGAATTGGTCGATCTTCGTACGTGATTATTCGGGTGATCTAAGGTGATGATCCCTGATCTCGAATTCTCACTCCAAGGATCGGTCAAAGATCATATACATAAAATGAAAATGGCAAGATCTTTCCTCATCCATTTATTAATTAATTAATTAAAATTTACCCATTTTTAGCTAGAATTACTTTTCTCGACCTCATATAAACGTTATCGTACACATAATAATCCTAATGACGTCAAATACGATTAGATATATTTGAAAAAAATTTATGTATTGAGCAAACTCGATATTTACGCGCAGAACAATTTCTTTTTTTAGAATTCCGCTTCAATGTGTCATCTAAGTATTTTTAGATAGGATAATCTTGTGTCAGTTCCCGACAATGAGCTAGATATTTCTGAACTCAGTCCTTTACAACGAAATTGTTTGTTTTATGAAACGTCCAAGTGTATCGAATTCGTAGATCAGTTAAATGTGAATCCTATCAGCTATTTTAAGAAGATACGTAATTGCACCTATAGATTTGATTTCGTAACAGATTTTACATTTATACAGATAGAACATGTCCTTACTAAACTCGGTGTCAACAATTTCTCGATACATACACGAAAGAAGAATTAATGATACAACCAGAATGCGTTTAAATGATCGATTGCAGCCATACGTAAGCCCAAAGATCAAACTCAGTTCGATGGTATCATGATCGCTCTTGAGTTTCCGGTTTATCTGGCGGAGCAGCTTATTGTTAGAAAAATAGAAATCACAATGCAACGCGTGTTAAACCGCTTCTTATCTCGTGGCATTTAAGCGTTGATATCTCGCACAGGACTGCTCGTGCACAAAAGAATTCGGTCTACCGAAACATTTCCTGCATGTTTAAATCTTACTCATTTCTGATAGCGATATGACTAATTCCTGGCGATAATCGTAAAGTATAACACGACCTGAAATCTTTTTTCGCGATTGCAGTCATAGTTGACAGTCGTTCTAACACCGCGAACGTGACATACGAGCGTCTATTTCTGCCCTTGATTATTATTTAAATCAAAACAATTATTACTGCGTCGTTATAAATGTTAGATTGGTGCATATGAAGTATCATTTTCTACAAATAGATCTATAGAACTATTAATGTAGTTCGTAAAAATAATTTATCGGTTTGCACATTCCGAATGTGTCATAAATTGTAACCAGCGATGTCTATAAATTGCGAATTATTGCATCTTTAATAGATAATGAGAGAACACATGATGTCCAACTTCAGAAATAGGACGTTCCGTATGCACATAATAACAGCGTGTCCGAGTTTATTCCTATCGGGTAGTTCCAGTATGCATAACAGAATAATTGACCATGAATAAAAATTCTCGCTTTGGTTCCCACGACGGGTCCGTCGCGGCACAGAGCGAAACAATTTAAGGATGTATAGGCCTACACTTAAACAATGCTAGCATGTTGACTTTGTTATTATAGATTCCTATTACTATTAAAGTACATAAACTTTTGGGATTGACTGTATAGCCAGTACATCCTTAAATATGGGAACGTTATTACCGAGATTCTACTGTTTTGCATACAATACTTCCTCGGACTAGACATTTCGCCGAATGCGCATTGTTCCGGAGCCCTCGTCGCTCGCGAGCGTCAAAAGGGATTAACGAAATAGAAGGTTGCCACCTTAAAATTTATAATTCCGTGCTGGCGCCCGACAGTTTACGCCCACGCATCGTTCCGCACAATGCATCGCAGACAAACACGTCCACCTCGACCATTTCAGTAACTGTTGACCTCAGTTACACTAAATTGTTTCAAATAAACATAATCCTTTATTTAACTCTTCCTAAACAAACGTCTCTCTTTACGTAGCCGGACATTTACCATTCGTAACCGAATGATTCGGGGTAATAAAGATCGCAGTTGCATGAAATTCGATCCGTGCGTTGATGCGACAGGCGCAGTCTTTTGCAATGCACGGACGCTATCGAAACGACCTTCGCGATTTACATTCTCGTCGGTCTTTTCCTACGAAATCGATTTCTCAGGCAAAAACAATGCCTTTGTTCCGCTTTTCCATCAGCTGCTCCACTATTGGTTTCCTCCGAGTCGTCAGCCTTGGCAGGTACAAAAGAAGCTAAATGCCAATCCGCGACGAAGTAATTTTAACATCGACTTCCTGTTCATCGCAACGACGACCATTAAGTTAAGTCATGTTTTCTAAATCGAACAGTGTGTTTATTTGAATCACATTTTTTAAACTGATATCACAAACATTTCGCATTGTGTAAAAATTGACGGTGTCTGATCGTAATGCGTGCAGCGCAAAAATTGAACGTACAAAGCGTCGATCGCATGTCCAAATTATCAGCGTAAATACTGTATCTATCCTCGCAGTGAGCGCGCTTTATCTCTCGCGTTTGCAAACAACGCAAGCGGACCGAAACGCACGTGTGTCTCGCGACAGGCAAAGCGGGGTGTTGATTCATTTCAACTGCTCTCGCAGCTGCGACCCGGGTGCAAAGTCCAAAACTCGCCGCCCGGTATTGTTCGCAAATAGTCCGCGACGACGTATCTACAATTAATACTACCTTTCCTCCTTTGTTTAAGAAAATTCCGCGATGGTCAGCAGCCACGTGACGTTATCGCGGTCCGCTTTGTGTGCCGCCGCGAAAAGAGCACGCAACGAGTAACGAGCATATCGAGATAGCACGGCTTAGATGGTAATGCACGTGCGGCCGCACGGTTTCGCGTTTTCCGTATTTCATCGCGTTGCGAGAGTAAAGGTCGATACCCCGAGCGCTGGCTAAAAACGTGTCCGCAGATTATGTCGGACTGATAAAGTTATCGTTAACCGGCACTGCGTTGTGGAGTTAAAACTGATTCACGAGAGAAACGCGGTAGGAAGGACAAAAGAGTTAAAAATTGTCGCAGTTTATAACACGCCGTTTCGCAATCATTGTTAATAGTTCCTACGCTAAAATAGCTGTCTTTTTGTCCATATTCGAGGCAGACGTGATAAGAAAGGAAACTTCGGTTGATTGCGTCAGTGGAGCATCGCCGTTACGATTCGTACTTAAATGCGCATATGCTCGATTATCAGCGACCGCAAGCGTTGCCGCGCTCGCGGTATCTCGCGCGTCAGATGCGTTCCTTTCGACTTTTCAGTAGGAAGATCGATGCCGAGTCAGCCTCGAAAACTAGCGAACAAGGGCTTAGCCTAGATTTTCAGACCGGGGCGAAGCGAAACGAGCTTCGTGTCGTTCCCCGAATGCGCGCGTACAGCCAGATTGACCGTGCGGCACCGTTTCACGAAACGGCAATGACATTCCATGGCGTCGTATTTTTCCAATCGGGTAACGTTTCAAATGTGACTATAAGTCGAGGCCTTGGCTATAGGCAGAAGTTAGCTCAAGGACGACAACCGCCTGTCTATTCGAATTTCATCATGGTGTGAAGCTAAGCAGGTGAATGTCAGCCCCTTATTCTTCGTGCCCGTAAGAAGACATTACGCTTCTCTCAGACGCACGAAGTGGATGAGCTTGATCCCTGTAAAAATAGAAAAATAATCTAATAGGTCATGTCTATTTAGAGTCTCGAGCATCGGTCATTATAACGAAGATAATAAGCTCCTTCCAGAATTTAATTGGATAATAAGCGTGCAATAAATTTTACGACCCCTATTAACTCGAAGTAAGTCCAGGTAGTCTCATTGGAAACAATACCGTCGATCTCGGCCTGCGAGTCTTGCGCACGATGATACAATATTGCGGATAAATTTACGATGACCCATCCATCGTTCGCAACAAATGTTTTCGATTTGGAAGCAGAATTTTTATCTCTCCGGTGCGCGTGTCGGAGTTCATGGCTAATGATGCATAAAGCTAATAACGGAACGAGAAGTTGTCAATGGCAGCTCGACTCCCTTCGTGTCTTGGCCACCGGTTCGTGGCACCTGTAGGCTTCTTTGAAGCGGCGGAAACGACAGGTCGAGGAGCGTCTAGCCATCCGGAGGGAGCAGGTTTAAGGCGCGAATTTCCGACATATCAGATCGGTGAGTCAGGCGTCTCGTTAGATATGTTCCGGCTACCCCGTTCACCGCCCACACGAGCTGCCGCATGAGTCATCGACGATTCTTGGAAACGGTGCGCGCCGTTCGTTTGAAATTTTCGTTCTTGAGGGAGGCCACTGCAGACTCCTTCGAAATCAGTGCCAGGAACGAAACCACCGCCGCGATTCTGGCATTCGGCGCCGTTCGGATCTCTCGGAAAGTTTCCGCTCCAATGCCATTATCGATTACGCAATGACAATTACACGAATCGCCAATAAGAGAAAACAAGCCGCGGAATGACTTGCAACAGTAACGGGAGCCAGTCAGAGATAAAATAATAACGAAGGCAATCATTGATCCGTACTAAAATACGTATGGACATGATCGACGCTGTAGTGTTTAGAATACGCACGTGGTTACAAACAGATGTGACTAATCGATAGCGAGCGATTAGAAGACAGTCCTTAAGTAACATGGACGTATCTGTTCATCCTTGAACGTCTTTATCTGATGTAAACGATCCTTCCTGATAAGTCTAAGGTCGTCTGTTCGAATAAAACAGCGACCATAATTCCTGTGCAGCGATGTCTCTGAAGATTTGATTTACGTGCGGACAAATCGGTGTTGACAATCAGGCGTTTCATCACCGACGAGATCATCTTTTTCTTATTTCATTCGACGTTTTTTTTAACCCCAGCGAGGGGAACCTGCTTTCATCGCGAATGGGGTCGGTCCTGGCCCGAGCGACGCGAACGTCGCGGTCCAAGCGCCGCGATTGGTCGGCCGCGAATAGCTAGTGACGTCATACGCGTTCGTGGAGCCTCGCAGAGCTCAGATCGTTGAGCCGAAGACTGAACGTGCGCGAACCTCGAGGTATTCCCCACGGTATGAGTCATCGGGCGCAGTTTCACACGGTTTCGGGCAAAGGAACCTGCGATTCCTGTGTGCAGTTTTTGCGTTCTTCGTAAGAAAGTTTATCCGGCGTACGCTCCACCCGATCTCGGCCACGGTGCAATCTTGTAATTGAGGTTATAAAACATCGTGAACTCTCGGCTTCGACTTTTCCTTTCGCGCGAGGGAATCGGCTAGGTTAATCCTGTTGAACCTCAACGTAAACATGAAGCTCGACGTGTCGGACGTGCTTTACGACAGCTCGAGCGTGTCCAGCGACAGCGGAACGTCACAGAGCTCCCGCGTCAGCCATGATTTTCTCTCCAGCATCGCGAATTCATCCGTGCTACCTAGCAACGTAAGTACCGGTCCAGTTGTCTATTTTCAATTCACATAAAAATGTTCCGTCGCTGAAGAACCAGATTTCTCCTTATGAATATGCCAACTTATGCAATTCGTTCTGCGAGTGCGCCTGCACGCGTAAGTATGTGGTAGCTATCTGATAAGGCGTGCTGGTGCCGTTGCCCGAACGCAATACGAGGTTTTCACGAAAATACATATTTAACGACACGCGAACAGCCCAGCGAACACGTTATGTAACAATGATTTCTTTGAATGAATTATTTAAAATGATACGATTCGTTACTGGTGATAGTTTTATCGTACGGAGGAAACGTCGTCATTAATGGTTTTGGTAAGGACGGCGGAATACGTGCCTCGAAACCAACAATTTCCACGTATACGTTGAATTTCAGGAGGACGATAAATTCGTCGATTTCATGGAACGTAGTAATCGGAATATAAACAACGTTCTTCCACTATCTGTTAAGTTTCCGTTCTAAATTCGATTCTCTCGGAACACCGAAATCCAATTTCAAATTATGCATTCGACAAGGAAGAAACGTCATGCGCTGTCTTCTCAGGAATCGTTGTACGTATAATTAACGAATCGTGTTTGACAGTCGTTAAGAGGATACTGCAGTCTGTCACATGAGGATGGTACACATGCCGAGATCTAAATTTATAACTCGTGGCGTCATCGCTATAAATTGTTCGTCTTGCAAACGTGATTTTCGATTTTCATAATTCTCCCGCGGCTACGATAAGACCTAACTCAGCTAACAAAAGGAACCGAGAAATCGTGTGTTCGTATGCGATAATAATAGCAATTGTGCTCCGCGAAATGTGCATACTCAGATAAACAACTTTCATTCTTATCCCAACTGGTTAGGTGTCCATTTAAGGCACGCGTTGCTCGCATAAGGCTCGCCAATAAACTTCCCAGTTACTATAGAATTGTTCTCTGAAATGCGGCTTTATACATTGCTGTCCATTCATTGATCTCCGCAGATCAATGATTGTCGTTCTAATGCAGCAGCGTAGCAATGTACACATAGAATTCCTTACAATAGACTTTCAGTAGCTACTAGATACAGTTTATAAATTATATTAGCTAATCGTATGAAATGTGCGAATAGAATATACGCGTCTTGTTTATAGTTTTATTTTAAAAAATTACTGTACTTCGTTTGGAAATTTTCTTTAGAAAAAAGACGATGTAACTACATGCAAAGTGGGAAGCCACGATTAATTCTTGTCCGGTCCGACAAAACAGGTTTCAACGTAGAATACGACGTGCGCATTGACGTCGTATGCCTTTATAGTCGCGAGTGATTACGCTAATTTCCATTTTCTTTCCCTTGCGTCACTCTTGGCAACAGATACGTATGAAAAACACGCGCGGTTTCCTTATTATATAAAACCTCGTGTAAACAACGAAATTCGATGAAAAGGACCTCGCCACGATCCTACAGTAAACGAGAACCACTCGAAAAGGACGTAAAATCTTTAAAAAAACATCGGGTTTTATCGCCCCTGAATCGAAGAGGCCGATGAACCGAATATTTGTTAAGAACCACACCTTGCGGTCTTCGTGTGTACGGTTTGCCACCGATGACGATTTCGAGGGGTCGGAACGGTTCCCCTTGCGACGGCTAGTCTCCCGTTTCACCCCACGTGCATAAATTCTGCTGGCTACGGTATTGATCTAAGTATTTCGACCGCCACGGCTTCTGCTGTCCCCAACAGCTGTTTTATAAAGAAACCCGTACACGCTCGCCTCATGACAACGCACGCGGTCATTTAAAAACACGCGCGGGGCTGTGCCGGCGCACGCACGAGCCTCGTACATATGTATGTATAGAAAAGCAACAACCGCGGCGCGTAGTTTTATGAACAGATAGGCGGCCGGCCGAGGCAGCTGTTGTCACCTAATTATCTCTTATCGCCATTAACGGTAGGGTTCGAGCAGTAGATAAAATCCAAATATTAAACGCCGAGAAGAAATATTTACGTGTTCCATCGGGAAACTTTACCACGCGTTATAAATAACGATTACCCTGCCCTAAAGAGAATTATTTTCAAGTCATTTCAGGAAAGATTCAATGTGAATGCACAGAGATTGCAATGAAAAGAAAAATACTATGTAAGGTACGTTGTTTATTTTACTTGAGATACAGAGTTTATACTCGGCCACCTTTTGTTGAAAGAAATTCAGAATTGTAAGGCAAGGCTACTGTATAGGTGGGAGCCCAGGTTTGGGTAATGCTTAGGGAGAAAGTATCCAGTGGCCTAGATAAGTCCAGTAAGATAACGGAGTGTACCGTCTAACTGCGCGTCTAATCTTCTAACGAAATCGGCCATAAATAAAAGCTTTCATATTTCTTGATGACTTCGGTAGCTGTCGACGATGGAAATTAGTTTCCAGGGAAGCCGTAAAACAGTAAAATGTGTACTGCTTCGTATTCGAGGGATTACCTTGTCCCGAGCCTGTCCAGTTATTCTCGGAACTTGAAATTTTCGAACGTGATGCGCAGGAATCAGTAAGCGGTCGATCGGCAGCGAAGTCACGGATGCGTAATCTTGTTTCATGCGTGCGCTTCCTCGACCATTATATCTCCTTTTATTCCTGGTAGAGGATACGCGATGTTCGTGCTTTATTCGTGGTCAGAGGAACGCACGGGGGTCCTTTTAACACGGCGGTCTGTCTTTACGTTGAATATTCAAAAAGGTTTCGCCTCCTTCGGTTTGTGCACAGTCCTCTCTGTAAAAAGACCGACCGTGGCTTTCGCCTCGCATGATTTTCGACGACCATTGTCATGCCTCACGCGTAGCGTTCATCTTTTGGTTTACCCACAAACATTCGATTAACCCCGTGCTCATTAAAATGTCTCTTTGTTCGATGGAATAAAGCCGCGATCATTTTAGATTTTAGATTCTCTACTCCATTGTGTTGCCATAAGGATGTATTGGCTATACAATCAGTCCCAAAAGTTTATGTACCTTAGAAAAACGCATTTCCTATAATTAAAAAGAAATCAGACGTCGGAAAAATAATGCTAATAATAAATAGCTACGTGCTAAAAAGTATAGAAGG
>NW_017180684.1:294728-307729 GCF_001652005.2 Ceratina calcarata
CTGTATAGCCAATACATCCATAAGCGAGCCCCTCGAATGCACCGCTTAGGTCACTGATTCCAAATAACAATAAAACAATTAAAGTCGTATGCAATTTTTCTGTAGATCTAATAGTTTAAGAGTATTTAAGGAAAAACGAAACTTTTTATCAAAAGTTTGCTATTTCGACAAGCCGGATTTTGTCAGTACCAATAAAATGCCGATTAATCGTACATAACTCGTTAATTACCGGAGTTAAAAGAAAAAGTTATAGAATCTTTTTTGTAAAATCTTGTCCCAAGCTGCACGTGACGATTTCATGAGGTAGTAAAGATTTACTGAAGGGAAGGCTTCCGCAATTTAAGAAACTTCTAGCGACTTGACGATTAACTAGCAATTAGTTGAAACCATTTGGGTCTGTACGAACTGGACCTTCGGAAAACAATTAAAAAGCAATCTACTGTTTCTACCTGAGTAGACAATTAGAGAATTCCAGCAAAATGCTTTCGATTCAATTGTATGATTAAAGAGTGGTTTTACAAAAATAAAATTTTAATAGAAATGTAATAGAAATTCGGGATAGTTAAAGAGCAGTTTGGAGGGCTTATCGTAAACAAGTCGAAGCGTGTCTTATGAATCATTCTTTGTCGACACGTTGCACTTTTTTCCACGAGACTTTTCACTAAAACAGGACCATAAATCTGCCAGGATTTATGTTTTTCTGCACGCGGCTTAAAACGCCGATAATTCCTCGCCTTACCCTTTCCTGATCGAAGGGTTGCCTTTGTAGGTTGCGCGCGCGCGTGCGTTATTTTTCAAACTTGCGGAACAGGATTGTAAATCATAATCCCCGGTTCTCGGGTGCTCGTGACATACCTGTTCGACAATACTAATGGCGCTCCTTAAGACGGAACTCGTAATAGATACGCAGCGCAATTTATTTTCATTCGAAAGTCTTTTACTATTTCACATCGTCGAAGATAAATCATCTTTTACAGTTCGATAAGCGGCAAAGTAAACAAAAATCGTATAGAAAATGTGAAGAATGCTCGATCTAGATTTGCATTTTTTGAATCGACGTCAGAAACACTTGACTCTGCATAGAAATCCGGAATGTAGTTAATATGCGTAAAATGGTGTTGACCTCAGAGAGAAAAATTCTTAGAGAACACGACCACACGGACAGTTTTACGAGCGGCAATGTTATTACGCGCCACTTTTCTGCAATATTTTTTATGACTCCTTCTGCGTGCAGCAAACCCGACACTCGCTACCGGCGGCTACGCATGTTATTCTTCTCCTTTTTTTTCTTTTCTTATTCTCGAACAAAGTACGTTCACACGTACGGGCCGTCGGACTTCGAGCCGGGTTCGTTGCACCTATAAGTACACGCAGCATGCATACATCGAAACAAGAACAAAGAGCAGTGCGCGCGGGGTATTCCCGGTTACCGAAATAGTAAGAAGCATCGTTGCACGCGTGACAAATGACGCCCCGCTAAACGACGGTCACTCAACCTCCGCGTTTCTCTATTTTAGTTATTTACGACGATTCGCGACGGAACCACGTGTCCGAGACAACTGCGTATTGCGCGGATATCACAAAAAATCAGCAGAAACAGCAAATGGTGAGCCTTCGGTTTGCACGCGCATCAGAGAATCTCTACTCGCGATTCCTTGACATATTTCCACTGCCTCTGTTCATTGTGTTCGACTGCCACATTTCAACCTGGTTTGCGAAAGCGGGAAAACCGTGGTCAGTTTTTAAGTATTTATGCATGGACTTATTGTTTACGCATGCATCATCCTGCCACTGCATTGTGTTTCACTCGGCGTGTGGATCGCGGTCGAATTTTACAATTGTAATGTAAGCTGCGCGAGAATTTTGATGTGAGATTATTTGACGGGGTAAAAAGTTATAATGGTGTGAGTCACTTTTCCACCGAGTTGTGATTTGCGTTACTTTCTTCAAATCCAACTGCCGAGTTGATATCTCTTGTGCAAATAGAGAAATACTTGAAGAGCTTTAATTATATAATATCGTCGAAGATATCGAGGAATTAGGTGAATCAGTCATCGTTGTATACGTTTAATTTCTCGTCTACCGCCGGCTAGTCGACGCGCATGCTCTGCCATTTGAAAAGGTAAGACACGAAGCGGAGACTCGTTAAACGGGAGATTCGATCGTTCAGTCGGTCAATTATGAAATTATTCATGTCGACGAGTGTACGTCTTCTACTTGGAAAAAGGGTGCCGGTTCTCCGTTCCCCGGTATCGTGGAACTCTTTCTCGCTGTTCCCGAGTCACGTTGATTGGCCGCGCGCTATCGCGCAAATCAGCGATCATGATGGCGATGCCGTCACTCGGTGCGCGCTCCGTGTCGACGAGTGGGGGGCTCGAGCGGCTGTCTTTCTATATAGTTTCCCAGTCACATTGGCGGGCTCAGTTGGGATACGTAAGCACGCGCGACGCTAGCCTGAGTACACACAGACAGCGGACCTTGCCGACGCACGACTGAACTTGTACGTGACAGTGTCCCGGAAAGAGTCGATAACCATTCGCACGCGTTACGCACTTTTCATCGGGTCAGTGGTACTTTAAACGAGTGCTATCGATTCGAACGCGAGTGCTCTTGGCTCGTGTTCCAAGTTCCGATCGACCGCTTTCGGCGGTTTAGAACTCTTCAAAGGACCGCAGCGGTGACTCCTTTTTTATCTGTGGTGAAGTTTTGAAAGCGAAACCAGCTCGCAGATGACGCAACGCGTGCCTAGCGCAAGTTTTTACGACAATATCGTCGAAGACCATAATTACACCATGTTCTCCATGTACCCGCCGACATCTAATTTCTCCGACCAGTGGATACTGTCCAAGGAAGAGAAAGCTATGGTAAGGGAAACGGTTTTTGACAGTATTAATAGTCTTTTGTTTATACGATTGCTTCTCGAATTACTATGTCTGTATTTAAAAATGAATGTCAGAGGAATAGTAGAATATGTCTTGTTGAACTGACATCGTCTGCGCGTACGCCGTCCAGGTGTCAAGATCGAAGGTCGATCGATATTGGTCAAACTAGAACTGTACGTGGCCTACGTTTTTAAAACGTGATTCTTTGTACCTACTTCATTTACGATTGAGGAGGAATTAGTCGTTTGATTCTATCAACTGGATTTAATATAAATAGGATTATAATGTTAATTAAAAATTCAGCGTGGAAGCGGAATGCACGATGAAAACGTGTAATTAAGTTGATAATTGAGGGCCTGTTTGCGGGTGACGCGTTCACGTGAAATTTCCAAGAAACGTTATTATCGCGTCTCGAATCCCAGTATATTTCACCTGCTCACTGTTCCAGACTCTTTTCATTTACATTCTGTTTCGTAATCATAGTTTGACGCACGTTCCCTATTATTTTTCAAGAATTTAAGCCAGAAGTTATTTGTATCTTCTGAATAAATATTAAATCGCAACGACTCTCGGTTAACTTCTTGTTCTGAAGAAAGGATTATAAAATCCTATATTATATAACCGGTGGTATTAAAGTATTACATTACGTTTCTAATCTTCAGCGACTAATGTCGTGATTAACGGTAAGACCTACTTCCGATTCTTGCGAATCTCGTCTGAACACGTGGCCGAGGCTTCCACAAAATGTCCGGATATATTACACAATGAATCCCTATTCATGAAATTTAGCCAATTCACTTTTGCGTGACCCCTAATAAAGTTCAGTATCTTAAAACGTTCCCTCGAGTCACTCAGTATTTGAAAAGTTTACATATGCAACGTGTATTTTATTCTGTTCTGCGGACAGGTAGAATTAATAGACTAATTATCATTCTGAATAATTTGCGACACCCATTTAAACGATATTTCCGTTCATTGAAACGTCTGCTATGCGATTAAGGGATTGGTAAGTTCTACTGTAATTCTCAATCGCGTTCGCAATTTGTTTCATCGTCAGTCATTAGACTTAACGATGTGCGAATTGTTCTGAAAAGGAAAACTCACCCTCCGAGGGGGTTTCAGCATTCTTTGTGCACATGATACCGAAGGAAAACAGTTACTTAAATCTGACAGGAAGCCCGGAGTTAACGCTCGTTAACCCACCAATTAGAGGGTTTAGTTAAACGAAGGCAGGGTTAAGTTTAGCGAGAGCAATATGTACGGGTCATAAGGCGAGAGGTGTCATCTTGCCTCTTAGCCTCGCAAGAAAGGCGATCATTTCCTTTGCTGTCTCTCTCGTAGTTAAATGTTCGTTGTTATCTTATTTTCACAAATAAATGACTCTTGCATTTTCGTTGTTTAATTTGATTTTTGCGAATAATAATCGAGAATGTAAAGATCGTCAATGATCAATGAAAGAGGAAGGAAGCGAGTATAATGTATGATCCAGCAATTATTCTTCCCGTCATCGCTCGATTTAAAGAAAAAAAAAACCCGTTGGCATCATCGAAAGTCGCGGACCAACGCCCACGAATTTGCATGAAGTCGCGTGAAAAGGAGGAAGTTATCGGTCTTTATTTTCGCGTAGCTTATCTCACGGCGTGTATGTGGCACGAGATGAGTCATCGGGGTCTCGAGTAGTTTTACCAGCGATTTATGAATGAAAATCCGCGCACGTGTCGCGTGTGTCGTGGTACGGTGAGTCGCGACACGCGAGATCACCCGCCATTATTATTCGCGACGCCTCGTAAACATGTCGATTACGCGGCTTAGTTCCCCCGCGAGACACCATCCGGTACCAGGAAAATCGTTCATACACTCTGCGTGCCTGCATCGTTAACTCCGTCCCGACGGTTCTAACTAGATTTCGTTTACCGTCTTTTTCTCTTTTATCAGTCCTCTTACCGAGAAACCGAAGTGGCTACGTACTGAGAAAACCGGATCCGGAATCAGTCGGTTTGGGAATTAATGACGATTTCAATGACTCAGCCAATTAGCAGCTGACAAACTTAGCACGTAGAATACCTTGAGAGAAATAAGAGGAACTTTAATTCCTTAACTTCCGATCGATGATCAATAATTTTGCACGCGTGCATCGCTAATTCTGTCCTGAGGCTTCTAAATGAATACGCGATTTCATTTTCATTGGTCTTATTACCGAGAATTGTGAGTTACTACTGAGACAAACGAATCCAGAATCGGTCGGTTTGGCAATTAACGCTGATTTCAATGACTGACTTGTTCAATTAGTAGCTGACCTACATAAAAAGCTCTTGAAATATCCTTTGGGGGAATAACAATTTCTGATCATAGATCAATAATTGCGAAACTGCTGATTCTTCGAGCAACGATTAATTATAGTCTCGTTAGTAACCTCTGGAATCCTCTTTGTCGGGAAAATTCAATCAACGAGGAAAAGAATGGCATTATGTTTGTGGAGTACTATCGTACACTTTCGAGCTAATAGATAAGGGGAATCGCGTGGAAGAAGTATCGTTGCGAAATCTCTTTTAATACACCGCGAACGTTTCACAACGAAGATCTATCGTAGAACAAATTATGCGAACCTGGCTCGCATGATAAACTTCAGGACTGCGAAACGCGAACTCCGTAAGGCTTCCACGGTCGCGAGATTAGTTTTTTTTTCTCTCTCTCTCTCTCTTTCTTTATTCCTACGGAGTCCGTAATCCGGTGTAGTCGACCTCGAAAGGAGGTCGATTCCACGGAAAGATATCTTGCGTACGAATGACGTCAATGCGTTAGCACTTTCCCCTGGAGAATGCTTCGACTTATCCTGGTTGGACCTCTTTCCAGTTCGGGGTTTTTCCCATCGATTGAGTCCGAGAATCAAAGGCGATTTCGATTTTTCTTACCTCCATCGGTACGTCTGATAGACTATGATTAATCGCTCGTGCGCTTCGAACGTCTTTTCAAACGTTTGACGTACGTTTTTTGTTGTAATCAGGTTAAAATTATCCGTTCATTATGCGAATTGCTTTTATTATAAAAAGTTTGCGCGTAATTGGATCATTAGTATGGCGCAGGAGGACATCGTGATTCATCATGCTAGATTATTATTTTAAAAAACGGTCGCTTGTTCAATACACACTGTATTTACAATTCTTTTATACGCTACATCCTTGCCTTTGATTTAATATTCGCCAGCGTTTCAAATGTCCTTCGAAGGAAACTGTATATCTCGTCGTTGAAAAGATCCAACAGATTTATACTCGGAGAGACCATTGTTTCCACATCGAGATCCGTCTGCTCCGAATAATATTTAACATACCGCGGCGTTGTCGCGCGAAGAATAGACGTTACTTCGAACGATGGAACGTTTCTGAAAACACGTGCACACCCATCTCGAGACGTGATCCTTTTCGAGATTGATTTCCGGCCGAGCGTCACACGAAAGGAAAACATGAGTATCTTTATTCACGGCTGCATTCCCCGTCGTAGGTGCTCGAGAAACGAAGAAGAATCAGATCCACTCGGTCATTATTCAAAAAGATCTTTCTCGTTTTATTCCTTCCCACCGATGGTACATGATAAAGTGGTCCCACCTATTCACGAGGTGATGTTCGCCCTTATAAAAGGCGCTGTCTCGTTCAAAAGGTCGAGGAACCCTGCTTGCTGGCCCTTTAGGGGATTGATACGTGGGACGTGCGTGTATCCAATTTCGTGAAACTATTATATCCGTGACGGGACCGTACAAAAGAAACGTGGGTGCCTTCAAACGCGTTACGGTATCAAACGGTTCATTATGATCGAACGTGGTCGGAGTCGGGGACGATGCTACTCGTCTCGTTGAGGAATAGTAGAAGTCCGATATTTAAATGAACGATGGTCGAATGATAAATCACTTTTATTTACTATATTACGTTTGAGCGTTTGACGAGGGAGGAAAGGGTTAGGGATGGAAGCGTGAAGGGTCACACGTAGCTGGCATTATGTGTGCGATTATGTAGGAATTCTGATCGGAGAGAAAGAAATGCAACCAGTCGGAAATGCCTGAGGGATTGCGTCACTGGCCAGGAATTCACGGACCGTTTTGCCCTCGAATCGCTCTCTTCAACGTCCCTTTTTTTACCTTGGGACGTCATCCTCGTGATTCTTTCTGTGCACTTAACAGTCTCGTAGCGTATACACGTGGAACTAAAGTTTAAGCACTATAAGTGAATTAATAAAGCGCGATGGTTTACAGCCGAATAACCTTGCAGTTATCGAACGATTTCTCGCGTGATCGCGATCCATTTATTCGCTAAATCATTCAAAATCTGCCGTGGTTTAACAACGAAACCATCGATTCCACGATAGCAATTTCTGAAAGATGGTTCGCTTACAATTAGAAAATAAACGTAGAATTAGCTCCGACACAAATAATTTTTGTTCCCATTACAAAATGAATTCCAGTTGAGCGTGAATGGGGACAGGGACATGACCCGCAAGGAATTTCCAAAATTACTCCAGGGGTAGCTCGTTCTCCTTCGTGTCGTTCACTTTTGAACGTGATCTGCGTTTGTTCCTCGACGTCGTTTCAAGTACGAGTGCTAAAAACACTGGGCCCAGGCCACTTTGTCCTTATCTACGCCACTTTATCGACTACTGACGAGTACTTTAGACACGTAACATAATACCGTCTGGTACGAGCGTACAGAAAAAGGTCTCACGCGTGCCCTCGCGTTCCACTGCTAGAATGTCGATTACCCGGGTTTCCGGTTTACCAAGTGTCTAATTGCAGCCGAGGTCCAATATGCAAAAGCGAGTGGCACTTGTTCAGCTATTTCCTGAGAAAATGAAATTTTAGATTTTCAAGTGTTATTTTCTTTCTCGAGTGCTCTTTCGTTCAACGAACGATCGTTTACACTTCGACTTGGTTTATCCGGTTTTCAGTGGAAGAGGGTGCGTGTCGCTGATGGAAAAGGCGGCGTGCGACCAACAACAGAGCACTGTTCTCAATGGTAATCGTTAATCGAGGCTCAGGGAAGGCCAGACTTCAATTAAAAGCACTAGATGCGGTTTGAAGAGACCGCTGCTACTGCGTCGAGACGGGATTAAATGAGATCTGAAAGAAGAGCGGAGCGGCTAGGCTCTGTTCAATCCCTTTCGTGTCCCTTGCCGCGTTTTATTCCTTCCCGCGTCGACGCGCTCGATAAATAACCATAGACTTATACGCGATAAAGTACATACATTTATAACTTTGTATGACAACCGATTTTCTAAGTCGTCGAGGTTGTGCAATACGAGCCCTGACAAACCTTGAATGCTATTTTAGTACAAACAAATTATTGAATCACGTTGCTATTGCTCTTCTTAAACCTTCTAGTATCAGCAACCTAAGTCTAACCGAAAACAGCGATATCGATGTTTCCTCTTATGATACACAGTTTACCATCCGGAAACCTTAACAGGACAACAATAAGATAACCGACCCAGTAGCTCAGTCTCTTAAATAGATACACATTTCCTTTCCATCGTAAAACGCGAATGGCACAAAAGTGGTCGTGAAAAAAAGAAGGATATAATTCTGTGATCCCCCTGCGTCGTTGCGCAATGTTAGACACGCGGGGAAAATTTATATTCCCCGTTTCAATCGAACTTCTCGGAATAGGTCACATGCCTCACGAATGAAGCTCTCAGGTCAAATAACTAAAATTATTAAATGAACACTGATAACTGAACCGCGGATTTAATGCGTTTATAGAAAAGATATGAAATCTGTGATGAACCTATGGTGTCGCCTTACGACGTCGTTTCAAAGATAATGCATGAAAATTGGAGCATATTTCCAATCCGCGGAATGAGAGAAGAGATGTCGCGTTTCGAACCGGAAGTAGTTCTACTAGCATGACGCAACGACACGTGCTCGAGCCGAAGTTCCTGGTACGATGATTCTGTCACTTCTGTGCCATCGAATCCCAGTGAGTCATTCTCGGTTGGCGCCTATTTAGTAATCAGATGCCCGAGTACTGCGAGCGGGGTAATGCATGCACGCGGCATTGATGCATTTATGTAAATCCCAGCGCGCGCTTTCATCGATGTCGATCAATCGGACCTCTTTCCCAAACCGATAAGACCTACCGCGTGACTCGAGTGCAAGGTGACACGGGTTTTGCGTTACTCGTAAAACTGCATCGATAGTGACGATTAATCTTTTGTTACACACGATAATCTTAATCTTCTCCGTAACGCTAATCTCTTCGGTTGAATTATTTTATTGCCACGTCGATTAAGC
Organism: Ceratina calcarata; assembly: GCF_001652005.2. Classification (NCBI taxonomy): domain Eukaryota; kingdom Metazoa; phylum Arthropoda; class Insecta; order Hymenoptera; family Apidae; genus Ceratina; species Ceratina calcarata. The sequence continues at coordinate 303,885 of NW_017180684.1, forward strand.
ACATTTATATATCTGGTTAAAGAGAACGCAACTGGTTTGCGCAACGTTTGGTTCCAATAATAGAAATCATTCCTCGAAAGTGACAAATAGTATTGCCCGGGTTCCTCGAAGTTTTAAACAAAAAAAAAATATGGAAGTTTGTCGATATCTGTCGATGGTTCGAGAGAAGTGGCTCCGATCGTGTTTCGGTAGACGGAATGAAGTCATCTCTTATCCCGGCTAATGCAACCTCTTGCCTCTGGTGCGACTGGTCGCTTTTTCTGTGCCTTTATCCACGATCCATGAGGATCCTCCTTCGTCTCTCCCGGGTGTCCTCTCGAGAAAGGAATCGAGCACGACCGAAGATGGCCGAAGCTGCGAGGCCGAGCCCCGAGCTCACCGACCATGTGGTGATAGCGCGATGACAGAAGCACACTGTCAGTGTCACTACGACTGCCGTCGCGTGCGGTCGCTCGGTCGACGTGCGTTTTTTCCTCTTTTTATCCTCGCTATCTTTTCCCTTATGGTTTCAGTGAACGACTCGGTATTTCCACGGTCTCGCAACGATTCCCTGAAATCGAGTCTCGCGTGCTAATCGGGACGGTTATCTATAGTTACGAGAAACGTTCGCGAGCCGAGTGTATGCGTCCGTGTGCACACGTAGATACGGTTTTCGCGAACAGGCACGAGGTCGTATTATTCGAGGTGAGTTTACGCTTTTAAGAGCCGTTACCATTTTTGGTTAACAATTTGTAAGCCTTATACATAATCGGCAACGACGTGTTACGTTATTATTTAATGATACGACTGCGATTACGAATTCTACCGTGTGAGTAACTGAAAGAAAACGATCTCCGAACGTCTCACGTACCGAGTCGAACAAAGGGACACGGTAGCTGTTTTTTTCTTTCCCTAATAGCATTGTTATCTCGTTTCCTGGCTGATAGCCGATGCCTGTGCTTTTTGTTTTGTTTCGCTTGGCGCACTTTAGACCCGTCACTGTCGTCGCCGTCGGCTTCTGTACACGTGCCTCTTCCCACGTATCGTGAGCTTTCACGAATCGGCTAGTCGGGGCTTGAAACCTTGACGTCGCGAGTCGATAATGTTCCCGGAAATACCGTACGTGTTTCCCTTTCGTGATTAGCGCGTAAACATCGTTTTAACGAGCTTTTATTTCAAACGTTTTCCCTGCGTACTAATATCCGCGCTGCACCGTGACATTAACGTAGTAATTGGTAGATAAAGCGACATTTTTCGAGCAAGGATGTATAGAAAACTCTTGAGAACGATTTCATCGGTATTATCGAGGCACGATAAGTGTTTCTAAAAAGTACTAATATTGTCGCGGAATTAACGAGTGCCAGAGATACACGGTTTTATCTGATAGACGTCCGTGTAGAATTTATCAGGATTGTCGCCCATTTGAAAAATAGGTCGCCCCACATTTTGCTATCGTTTCGATAGGACACGGCGCGGGACTATCGCGTGGAAAACGAGCTTGCATTACGCAACGTGTCCATGGGACGGGGGAAAAGCGTAACGTGCGAGGAAAGTCGTGTGCGCTCCGTCGATCGCCGCGTATTATCGTATTTGCATTCTTTGTTCTTTGTCCGAAGCTGTCCGATGCATCCGAGTGTCTGTGTTTTTCAACCGTTAGCTCGCTCCGCTTATTATACTCGCGTGTATATATATACATACGTATGTGTACACCTACTCGGATCGTTCGCAAGGAAAATAATGTTACGAGCAGGCAAACAGATTTTTCACGAGCTTCCCATTAGGCGCGATGGTTAAATTTAAACGGCTCGAGCGGCGCAGAAATTTTCCGTCTAACTTTTAATCGTGGAATTTGAACGTGAGTGAAATTCCACACGTGACACTCGAAACGGAGATATCCGTTAACAAAACATTCTGCATCGTGCAAAGTCGATTTCCTCTTGTCTGACATTAAGGCCATCGACGCGACTTCAAATTCTAATTCATATAAATGATGCCGATTTGACGAAGCCACGTCAGCTGATACCGAAGATGATGCAATTGCAGATCTTTATTGTATACACTCGAGGTGGGATCTTTTTAAATTATCGTGCAATTAGTATCGAGCGGAGTGATTCGTTAAATGAAAATGAAACGCCAACGTGGGAAGACTGCGTTTATCGATTACACGCTCCGTGTACTTAACATAGACGGTAGCTTTCGCTTTCGGAGCCCGTGTAAACTGCGCATAGTATTACTATTGTTTCCCTATCGAGCCCGCGGATGAAAAACAACGAGGCGAGTAGAATAAACGATTACGAAATTATTCCGCTTATTAAGATCGCCGTTTCCGAAGAGGATCGGCACGATGGAGATTGTAATTCGAGGCAGGGAGTTTCCTTAACTGCTATGCGGAATTAATCTCATACTATCTACGCACTTCGTTCTACATTCTTTTTCATTTGAACGTTCACGTTCTAAACGCCCCTTGGGAAACCATTCTTTTTCTTATGCAAGGCTGTGTTCGCGTAGCGGTTCGCCACGTTTTTTTGTTTCGTTTCGTGTACCACGATAATGCTCTCAGTTCGCGCGGCGGCAACATAATTATTTACCGCGCAATAGTAACCGCGTAGCGTGGTGGTCGTGAACGGGAAAATAACACGGTAATAAAGCTTCGGTTACGTGTAGCCCGTTGATCTCCGTTTTGCCACGATTTGAAACGCAATTAGGAATCGACCCAATTATTCGAGCGCGTTGGAGACTGTCGTCCCGTCGGAAGCTGCAATCATCGGTGGGGAATAATTGTCGACTGGTTTTTAATCGTCCTGTTTGCAATTTGTTTGGCCGAGAATGGCGGCCTTGGGTCGCCCACGAGGCCGAGTGGAGCGGTCCGGCGATCTTGGCCTGACATTTCGATGCCCCCCTCCTCTCGCGTCGCAAAGGTTTTTCGTGGAAAAACGTTCGTCGCTCGGTTCGTCGCCCGTCTGTACCGCGGCGTCGCGTTATTCTTATTTCACTTCTTGCTCCACGTGCGAGGAGTCGAATCCTTGTCGCGCATAATTAACCACGGCGTCCGACGACCGCGAGAAAAAGAAAAAAGGCGCGGAGTAGAATTTAGAACGGATTCCAGAGATCGACTACGCTCACCTTGTGCCTGTTCTTCCAATCTTTATCTCGTCAGTTACGTAAGTCGAAATTATCCACTCGGGAATCAGCGTAGTCGGTCGATAATCGTCGATGATGCAAATTCATTCCCGATCGATCGATTCGCTATCGATCCCGTTCTACGAAAAGCTTTGGTCTCACGTGCGCGTAATAATTAGCTCGAAATTGTAACGTGGGCGGTTGCTCGTCTCTCGGAAATGCTCGATGCCAATTTTCCACGTTACCGCGAATCGAACGATTTCACAGAGGCAACGCGTGCCTGCCCGATCCGCCTTAGTTTCCTGTTAATCGGCCGTCCTCCGCGTCCTTATCAGAGTCCGGAACTGGGCTGCCGGTTCCAGGAATTCGAAATTGACGCGCCGGCGGTGGAGCATTCAAGTATCCAGAGAGGGTTGGCACAGTTCAATTAACACAGATAATAGGTAGCTATATTGAGCGAAGACCCTCGTGAATTTCGTGGAAGCATTAAACATTCCAAAGTTCTGTCACAACGATATGCTGTACTTTTACAATCATATCGATCAACCGATCATATCGTTTAAAGGACGTAACAACTATGCAGATTTATAAGTGTTCTGGTTTATTTGTAGTTTAAAACGTGGACTCTTAGTAACGAGTGAAAAATGATAATATATTAAGGATGTATTGGCTATACAGTCAATCCCAAAAGTTTATGCACTCTAGAAACGCATTTTTTAAAAAGAAATCAGACGTCGGAAGAACAT
>NW_017180684.1:309835-342436 GCF_001652005.2 Ceratina calcarata
CTATTACTGCTAGCGAAAAATTTTTATATGGAAATTATAGATCTCGACGTCCTCTACAAGAAAGGTCTAATGCAATTTTCCCGTAGGTCCAACAGTTTAGGAGTTATTGAAGAAAAACGAAATTTTTTGTCAAAAGTTCGCCGTTTCGAGGCTGGGATGGTCGGATTTTGTCAACATCAATAAAATGCCAAATAATCATATGTAACTTGTTAAATACTCGAGTTAGAAGAAAAATTCATAGAATCTTGAACAACATGAACAAACTGAAACTATTCCTCTACTCTATCGGGTTTAACGATTATGTAAGACTGCTCTAGCAATTATAAACAAATGTGTTCAAACTCAGGTATCACACAGAAGTGAGAACCAGTCGGTCCTCGCACTCTCTATACTCCTAATTACGAATATCAGCGCTCCTTGATTAAACCATCATTGGCGCTAAATACAAATATATCCTCGCGTGGAATTTTTTAATATCGTAATACATCGTATTACCTTAATAATAAGTATGGAGGAAATAGAATACGGCAAAATGCATGATCAAAGAATTAAAGGAAAATCTTACAAATTTTATTTTGCATAAAAGATCCCAGGTTAAATACTGTTTGCTCTATAGGGCTTTAAACCGCACGATGATCTTTATTTATGGCCAATGTAATACGGACGGTAGTACATGGTGTTTGATGTTTGAAAATTCCACAAGCACTACCGGCTGGTAAAGCACCGCAGATTGTTTATTGTAATCTGGCTACCGCACATGTTTCCGTATCGAGTCTCGGAGATAAGCTGGTTTTGAATGTCCATCTCGTGTTCACGGGCGAGTTCCGTGCCGGGCACGCTCGTTTCCGAATGACGCAAAAGAGAGAACAGGTTTTCCGTCGATATCGCATCGTCGCGTTTTATTACAACTATCCTCGCGCTCCGCGTTCTTACGAAAATCGCGTAAAAAGCATTGAATAATTAATTGATCGATGGCTAAGCGACCGTTCAATGAACGAAGAACGAATCATAAAGGAAACGCAGACACATCGTGGTATCTGTTCTGAGTCACATGATCACGTGCGCAAAAATATTTCCTAGACGTCTGTTACACAATAGATATGCGATTATTACAGAAACGTTAGTGGTAATTTCCTCGCGTGCTCGACGTTGTCTAAATTTAGCAATTTTCGTTATCTGCAAATGGAAAAGGAAACAAGAATACTTTTACGTCTTGGAAAATGCGATACGCGTACGAAGCCGAAGCCACATCCTGAAAACGTGATAAACAGCGGCGAGTTTCGTCGACGTATTTCGAGAAATCGCGCTAGAGGCTTAATTAAGATTGGCGATCGGCGAATCGATTAGAGTTCGCGAAACTCTCGGACGGGTTTTTGGAAGACGTCGTTGGTCCAGTCGAGTGTTCCGCGAAAAGGCCTCTTGGCTCGTTTCCAAGGCGACGGATCTTCAGCATCGAAACCGGCGACGCTCCACAGGTGTTTAAACTTAGAACTCTGGTTAATTAAGATCCTCCGTGCGGACGAGCAATTGGGAATTTCGCGTACGCCGGGAAAAACCACTGCTCACGAATAAACTCGTTCCCTCTTGTTGACAAGTCTCTCTTCGAAACGTAGTCGAGCACCGTTCAAGCGGTCCGCCTCGTCGGAAACGCGGACGTTCTCAACATTTTGCCGCGTCATAAAGAAGCTCGATTAATCTCCTCGTAAAGTAGAGTCAATTTGAAGACGCACCTTTCTCTTCAATGGTTACGCCTGTTTCTTGCACCATTTACGATCTCGAAGATAGCGCGCCGGCTGATAGTTTACGTTTTCGCGGCTAGTAAAGATCTCGTCGCATTAGTATAAATCTTAGTGGGCGACGGACGGTCGCGCGGGTAAATCGGTCGGAACGTTCGGTTGAAACTTCGGGCCATTACGCGATTCCGAAAGAATGTCGCGCTGTCGGCGAACGAACGGTGAACAATGGAGAAAGTCGTAAAGGCACCCCTTTCTTATCTGTTGGGTCATAAAGTTTGGTCACACACTTGCACTAAGTACCGATGGACTTACCTTCGAACGCTTTCACGAGGCGCAAAATGTCCCGGACGTAAATACGATATTCGGCGGGGGAAAAATGAATTTGAAATTCAACGGCGAACCCGGATGCTCCGCCGCCAAAGACCCGTTCCTTACTCTGTTTCGTCGAATCATTTATGGAACCGCTCGACCCGATCACCGGGCTAAATATTTTTTAAAGAAACCGTAGAACGAATGCTCGGCGTGTCGCAAATCGAACCTGGGGCGCGGAAATCTTCCCCACCCTTTCCTCCTCCGATTCGCCGTTTCTCTGTCAGGCGTACATACTCGAAATTCGAAGGTTATTTTTAGTTCGGGTTTCCTCGTCGCGTACGACCACGAAGAGCAGAGCGGCGTCGAGAGGCTCAGTGTAAGAGAGGCGTCGGTGGAGGACGCAGTGGTGACGGACTCTCTTTCGAGCAGTGGAGAAAAGAACGTGCGCGAAGGAAAGAGGAGAATCGAAAGAGAGTGCACGAAAGAGATAAGAGGAGAGGGAGAGAATTAGAAGGGAGAAGAGAGGCGCACACCGACGTCCGAACGATCTCCGACGAACGAACGATCGACTGAAATTACTTTTTCTCGCATTGACCCCCGTACACTCACCCTCATCAGTCCCTTTGACCCCGCTTCCCTTTTTATAAACACCTCCCCGCTTCCGACTCATACTTCATTATTTCTTTTTTTACTTTTCAATTTCTTTCGACGACGAAACGAATAACTGAACGAAATATCGAGCTATGGCAGCCACCGCCATGGATCCAGTCGACATTGCTAATATCCTCGCGCAGGAACTGCTTTATCAGCAGGTAACACTCGCTAAGTGTCGCGGGTCTTTTATAGACTGTTCTGCTTCTAACTCTTTACTCGGCATGCCAACGCTCGTTTCAGAGTCAAACTAATCTCGATCATGCTCCCCTGTCTAGCTCCTTAATCACTTTTGTTGAGTGTGTGCTCCCTGTTTTTGTTTATGCCCGAACGAATGCCGGTGTCGTCCGACGAGAGCCGTTGTAACAGCTGCTGGATTTATTTTGAAAGGGACGGCTACTCGAGACGTAGTCAGCGACAACAAATAAATCCGGACGTTAAATGGTTGCGACTAACATAAGTACGGCCACATGGTTGATGTGTGAGGGCTTATGAGATCTCTCAGTAAAATCGTATAGTCTGCTACGTTGGCCAGAGAATTTGTACGAATCATCCTGTTGTTAAGATCGTTTGCAAGCCAGCCGCACGCTTCCGATCGCATAAAAATGAATGAGAAAAGACAGTCAACTGGATTCAATTCGTATACAGTGTGAAAGCATGGGTTAATTTTAGAAAATCGTTTCGGAGATCTAGGAGCCCACCGCTGAAAGGATCTATTCGTGAATGACGCGTCTACTTATTGTTCTCGGGGTCCCCAAGAGATCACGTCCAATTACATTGTTCCTCCTTACAAAGTAGCCTTTCTGCTCGAGGAAAACGGACAGAGGACCCTCGTAAGGGGCTTCGAAAGCGATCGTCTAAAATAAACACGCCACTTGGCAGGCCTTCGAAGTACATACATACTGCTTCATTCACGCCGCGGTTTCGGTCAAACCGGGCGAAAATGAAACCCGCGATCGTCGTCTACGAATCGACTAGATGCACGAGCCGCGCACTTATGCGCCGTGCGCGCCCGCGCAAATTAAAAAACAACGTGGCTCGAACGATGATTGAACTTGAAGGAGAAAGTCTCTATTCGACACGCGAACGCTATCGAGCGGCCTGTTAACGTATGCGGGACCATTATTGCGATGCGGACGAGCAAGAATTGTGCAACATTGTGCAATAACCATTGGAAGTTCCACCGGCTTCGGTGAAACAAACAGATCGTAAACGAGTTGCGTACGGAACCGCGGCGCAAACATTTTTATATTACTGTAAAAACGACTGGACTGAAAGTCCGAGGGAATGGTTTGAAATCGATGGTCAAGGAAGATTCGTGTTAAACTTGGAACACGATCTGTTCTCTTCTTCCTCGATTCCTTAATAGTTGCCTTTTCTTATCTAGAGATTGCTCAGTTGTTCAAGGCGACTCGGTATCTGTACGTTTCGCAACAATTCTCTGGTTACCGATATCGCCCTTTGTCCGCTTGAAAACGCGGGCCCAGGGTAGATTAAAACAGCAAACGCATTTATTTATAGAAGCAGCGGGCGTGTGTGCCGCTCGGGTATACGTTTCGGCTGCGCATCCGTATGCGTTTCGTTCTCTCTCGTTCCTGACATCACGCACGCCGGCGAGAAAGAGACGGTATATAAGTTGCATCGCAAAACGGAAGACGCGCATTCATGCCAACGGGCGAACGTTAAAAAAATGAATCGCGTCACGCATCCGCGAGATACATATTTCTGTACGTCGTTCGCGGGGGTGTCCGTCGGGCTCTGACGCCGAACGAGCGTCTTCCAAATCTTATCTTCGATTCTCTTTTTCTTCCGTCGATCTCGCGACCTTGCGGCTTGATTGATTTCTAAGCCGCGGTCTCTTGAACCTCGCCGATAATTGAAACATCATCCTCGTTAATATGCACGTCGTTCTGCTCAGATTCTTCTTTCGTTAAATCATCGATAGAGAATAGATCCTCGTGATCTTAGCTTTTGATTTCGTAGCGAAGTTTAATCTTCTCGGATCGTGCATCGAATATTCACGCGTTTACCGCAAACCGAGCTCCTGATTTATTCGACTGTTCTCGTTTGCATCGGGAAAAAAAGACACGCACCGTCGACGAATGTTTCTGCATACCTAGCATCGCAATTAGATTAGTGATACGCGACGTTGGTATACGGATACTAGAGTAGAATGTGTTCAGCTATTTCTAGAAACCATGCATATATGCATTTTGCAGTTGCAACATGTTAATGCAGTCAGCCACTCTGAAGGAAAAAATGCGATTCGTAGAAATTTGTAGTTTTATAGTTAAACTTCATGAAAATTGAGTTCCTAATACTGCGTGAGACCCAGTCATGTTCGATTTGTTATAGTAATCGATTTATGCATACTTGATAAGCGAAATTGTGTGCCGGTCGTCGGGTCGGAAAAAAATTCTTTCCCCCTCCGTAAGTTCCGTTGCTTTAGACACGATTCAGGTAGAACGAACTTGGACGGGACACGGGCTCTCTTTGTCAGTTGAAAAACACGCCGTGACGCGTTCTTTGGGCGCATTGACTTGTCAGAACGTGCACAGACACGTCTAACAAAATGATACAGAGTTCATCCACCAGCGTCACGTATCGTCTGACATATTCAAGCTGATGATGCACCGCAAGGTGAACGGCCCTCGTCGGGCAACGAATGTGCACTGTGTCGTGCTAATAATCGCAGTTTCGCGACCGCTAAAAACTGATAGCGCTGTCATTTCCTGTTCCTCGCTGCATTTCAACCTTTCGATCTCGCAATGTGATTTCCAGTCGAATTCAATTTTTACTTGCCGCTTGCAGTATATTTAATTGTTCTCTTTCCATATCGATGTATATATCGTACATAAATCATGATCCAAAATTGAAACCGAATCCTCGCGCCAGTTTCTAATTGTCGGTAAATATAAGTCGAGTTTATTCAAGATCACGAACCCGATGGTCTTCGAACGACCGGATGCGTCGATTTTTCGTGTAAAAGATAAACGAAATGAAACGTAACATCGTTCTTTTTTTTCTTTGAAAGGTAACCGCGATGATGGCCACACCTTTATGAGCTGTTTTCCATCCGATAGAGAGAACCGCGGTTGTAGGAAGTAAATAAGAACCGATAGCTCTTCGCGCTGGTAAACACCGTCTCGAAAATCAAGCTTTCAATATCTACCATTTATAACGGGATTGCTTTTTCCTCGGTGATGGCCGAAGTCGTAAATCTCGGATCGTGCCAAATCGAGAGACCGAATGTGACATCTTCCAAATGCGCGTACATATATTGTCTGATTTATGCACACGTGCATCAGCCGAAGCTTGAGATAAATTATAATCTGTCCAGAGATTCAGCCGATTAATTTCCGTAAAGTTTTGCATCTGCGATCCAATATTGAGTACAATCAATTTAATCCATTTGTAACATTTTTTATCATAGTATAACAATTAATAAAAATGGAATTTAAAATAATACATGAATTGTTGTATCAAATCTTGTATCAAAAATTAATTCTTATTCACGTATTTATGGACGACGGTGCAAATGGATTAGAAGTAGAATCGAAAAAGTTTGTATTGAAATTTGTGGGTGGGAATGGAGGTCTTAAAACTGTAATTCCAGAAAGCAGTGACGCGCGAAAGCGGTTCGGTAACGCCTAAGTTTATCGCTCCGGACGTTCCTCGGGTTCTCGTCTGAACCAGGATCGGATAGGTGGGCCGTGAATCTTGTGGGTGGGTGATCACTCTCCTGTTAAAGTAGCTATCCGCCGGCGGTGCGCTAAATAATTTTAGCGATGACACACGCAGCACCGTGGCACGGCAATTATGAATCGTAATCGCGTTATAAATACGGCAATAATAAATTCTCGAAAAGTAGAGAAGTCGATTTACTTTCGCTGAAAACTTATTAATTTGTCAAGCGCTGCCGAGTCGGTTATTCGTTATAGACAAATCGGTAAAGAGAGTCGTCGATCTCGTTTTCATTAAGGACAGCAATTTTTTATTTAAAAAATTGTTGGAGCAAAGAGCTTTGATTCAACGAATCTCGTTTAATTAAAAAGAAGGATTAAACACGGTCGACAGGACGTGGAGTTAACTGCGAGATTATAACCGTGGGGTCAGCGACGATCTATCATGATGATCGTTTCTATTCGAGGAATCTCGATGTGCAATTCCTACGCAATGATGGTTGAACTCTGGGAATCGTTCGATTCCCCTTGACGCGTCGGCTATCTATCGTGAATCGGCCTTCGTTAACGATCAGTGGCGAGCTGGTTCGTAATTTTAGAAATGATAGACCCTGGGGCAGTTTGTTCGTTGTTTCGTGGCTCCTTACGAGATCGAAGGACGCGTATATACGTACGTCCTTTTATGCTTTCTGGTAAACGTTGCACACCGGGTATGCGTATAATGCGTAAGTGTGCGTCGCGAGACGTCCCCGTCCGTCGATCGCTCGATGCGATAATGGCATATACGCGAGGTTGTCGCTACGTGAGCTGCGATTCGAGCCAAGTCATTAATATCGTCTGTAGTTGGGGACGTGCACGCTTTTGTGTCGTCGACGAGGCCCGTCGGATTTCCCGACGGCCGTCCCTAACGACGCCGATCTCTTTAAGTCGGTCGTGGACACACAAAGACGATCCATTGTCACGAAACGAATCTTCCGAACGATCTGTCCCGAACGAACGTTCCGCTGTTCCGTTGATGATAATCGCGTAGCAGGTCGGGTTTCCCGCTACTCGATTTTATTGCGTGTATATCGAAGAGTCAAGAGAACAGGTGGCGAGGGACTCGGTGATACCCCCACGGTCTCATGTTATCCATAAGATATTCCGCGCACGTGTTCGTACTTAATGCCGCTAGATTAAGATCTTATTGTTAATATCGTCGTCGTACCGTCGGTGGAATCAAAATACGCGGCCGAGTGCTCGTTAAATGTGCAGTAATATTTTTTTAAACGATCCGCCACCGCTATTTTTGGACGCGAGGTAACACCGTAGAGAATTCGTAGAGATTACTGGGAAGACGGACGGGGGGATGGTCGGGTGGATAATTATTAGGAACCTCGCGATAACTCGTCTTAATTTTAGCGATGATGATATCGGCTGATAAACGCGGCTACGTACGCGAGTACCTTGAAACGAGCAACCCCCAGACGATCTAGTTTTGCGGCGATAGCTTATCGACTGTTGGATCATGGATATTTTTATCGAGAGACCATCTGGGATTAGCAACGGTTCGCGATATCGCGGCGAGAAGGAAATGATAACGCTGATGGAAGTATCTTGTATACGTTCTCACCGGACCGTTCGTTCTTCCATTTTTCTGAACCATTGCGTGCGACGCCTCTCATTTTCCACGGAACAGAATTATTGAAACCTCGTAGATAATGCGAGCAACTTTTTTTATCTGGTACGGCAGTAAACTCGTGATGATCTAATGCTCTGTTCCTTTGAAAGGCAATCGACGAGAAACATGGATTTCTCAACTATTTCGTTATCTCCCTCACCTGACGCTTTACGCTGCATTGCACGATACTATTCCCTGTGTATTCCTGTTCGCGTTGTCATTGTTGACAGGAAAGAAAATGTACTCGGTCTTTATTACGTTGATTCCAGGAAACGATGTTTGAATGAGGCTCAGTGAGTTTGCTTCTTTACGGGTTAGACAAACAAAGTGCCATTAGTTTTGATTAGGTGTCGAAATTGTCAGAGGAGTGTAATTCAGGTGTATGAATACAGTGCCGTTTAATCTCGTATATAATTTCGCATAGAAAACATAAAGTCGTTTCTATAAAATGCCTAAATACAAATAATAGTGCGCGAATTTCATATTCGAAATTGTTTCTTGTTACAGCTCGTCTCTCTGGACGGACTGCACAGCGGAGTGCCGACGAGGACGACACCGACGCTGACGCCAACGACGCTCCGGAGCATCGAGCAGACTTTCTTGGAGCTGACCAGCGAGTCAGCGTCGCATAGTCGCGAGGCAGGATTCGTGCCACCGTTGGTGGAACCGTCGCAGCCGACCCCGGCACAGACGCAAAATACGGCGGCGCATCCTCTCGTCACCATTGCCGGCCCAGTGGCCGCGAACACCACCCTCGTGGAGAGCCAACAGACGCAGCCGCAGCAAACGACGAGACGCAATATGGGCGGCAGAAGGCCCACGAGGACGATCGGGATGACGCCCGAAGAAGAGGAACGACGACAGATCCGCAGGGAGAGGAATAAAATGGCAGCGGCCAGATGTCGCAAGCGAAGGATGGATCACACCAATGCCCTGTTAGAAGTGAGTCCCTCTTCGAAATAAAATCTCTCAAGAGATCGATCCATTAGAATGAAACGAACTGCTCTTTTCGATACAAGATCCTATGAAATAAATGAATGACACAGTTTGATTTATTTTGACAAACTGCGATTCGTTGTTGCAGGAGACTGAGGGTTTGGAACAAAAAAAGCAGAGCTTGCAGGATGAGATCCAACAGCTGCAACAGGCCAAAGACGAGCTCGAGTTCATCCTGGAGGCTCACAAGGCGGTCTGTCGGCTCCGTTCCACGTCGCCGCCGGACGTGAAGCCCGTGATAAAGCCCGAGGTTCCCGAGGATCACTTCGTGGCTACGACCGTAGCAGCGTCCATCGTTGAGGACGCGAAACGCGATAATTTGAACACCACCGTCAGACCGAACAGACCGAACTCGTTGCCAGTCGAATTCGACAACAACAATCGGCCGAACTCCCTGTCGATCTTCAGCGAACCGAAGGAGAGACCGGATACGCTCCAGTTCAAGACGGTCGAAACGCCGGCATTCATGAAACCGTCCATGGACATGCCAATTACCACGCCGACCAGCGGCATACTGTTCAATTTCGAATCCCTGATGGAGGGTGGAACCGGCCTCACCCCCGTCTCCACGCCCCTGATACCGTCTTGCTCGACGCAGCAGAGGAACAACCTGTCGGCCGTCGACCTCAGCTCCCCGGATGCAAACCCACCGAAGCTGGTCAGCTTGTGACGCCAAGATGATCTCGAGTATGGATCGAACGAGGACGATCCTGAATGAGATGATTGCGCCGCGCACGATTAATAACAATCCGCTACGAGAACTGTGCACAGAAGATCGAGGAACCATGACTGGGGAAGAGGAACGGAGAACTTGTCCAATTCTTTTTACGGAGCATCGCTTGAGTGAAACGAGCTTTTCGACCGTTACGGTTGTCGGGATTCGAGGCCGCGAGGTCGTTTGGCAGTATTAATATGAGACGGGTAGGAGACTACCCTTGGCAAACAGAATTGTCATTTCTTCTTTGTATTGCTCGTTTACTTTATTCCTGAAGAGACGGAGCGCGGTGGAAAACCGCGCGTTCGATTGCATTTTTCTGCCAGCGTTGGAGGATTACTTTTCTGTTTGTACACGCGAGGCAAAGTACTCGTTTGTAATCATGGAGGAATGATAACAAATAAAAATCGGTGAGATACTGTTCATTCTGTACACACTTGTTCGATTTTCAACGAGGTAAACCCGAGTCACCGTTTTTCTAACGTCACGCGAGACAAATTATTCCGCTCGGGAACTCCACGTCGAGGAATTCAGTATTTGCGTCTCTGTCATGGATTTACGCATCGTAAAACGTAAGCTTGTCAAACGCATTTGCATCTCGCGTTTGCGAAGTAACTTTGATAAATTCGAATTTTGAGGCTAACGAAGGGAAAAAGAATGGAATTTCTCTTGTCATTAGCGCGTTTCAGGGGGGCGTAAATCGCGTAGACGTTTGATGAGGACAAAGTATTTCCTTTGCATCTTTCAATGAATAATCGTAGACACGCGGCCGTGTCTGCAGCTGCAAGTGATATAATATAATATATTATACATAATAATGTATTTAACTCGTGCGAATTTTTACGCAGGCGAATTAAAACTGCGTATCGTTAAGATTGTCACGGACTCATCTCTTTAATGTAAGACAACTCGCCATGTTCGGTGTGGCATGAATTTTATACAGCAATTAGGATAGTAACGTTAGCCGAAAGAGTGAACCGTGCCTAGAATTGTAAGATCGATCGATTTATAGCGCTCAAAATCATGTAGATTAAGGATGAAATTCATCTTTGAATCGTGCCTAACTTCATCGGATCAAGTGTGCGTCGCACAATTCAAAGATAGCAAAATCATTCAGCGGCTCGCGCCGCTTGACAGAAACATGATATATATTTTTTATTGGATTCTTGACGAATGCTTTATTGTCGCGTTCTCGAGAAAACGCGGATCGAAGCTGCTTCCGGACGGAAGCGAAAGGAAAATTTTTACGTGCAACCAATGGTGTTTGCAAGTCTCTCACCCCATAACATGTAATCCCTCCATACATATAATAATATATACGTACATATATTTTACTATGTATGACATTTTTGCATGATCTTTAAGCAATATTAATATATTTATGCGCGGCTGCTGTTCACGGGGCTGACCAGAATGACTTCTTTCCTTTTCTCTGTCTTTTTTTTATCGCTATACATGCATAGATCGTTAGAGGAAGAAATCATTGGACTGCTCGATATCAGCCACGCGATCGGCGGCCGCGATCGATGATCGTAAGTAAGGAAGAACAGATTGTAACGCACCATCGATAAATGCTGCAATATATTTTGATTAGATCGACCGAATAAAGAAACAATCGAGCATGTAATTATCAAAGAATTAATGCGTGTTTTAATTCTGTGCATTGTAATTGTTACTCTTACTTATATATATAAGTATTGACAAATGAGGAATCGGCGCGACGGACCGTCGTTCCCTCATAAACCTTAACTTTAATCCTGAGGTAACGTGCAAATTAATTTCTATTACGGTTGAATTTCTATATTTGTACAATTGCTAGTTTCTTTAAATATAAAAAGTGTTTGATACAAGTAATATCACAAGGTGTGTCTGTTTGGCAAATCAGCTTTATTTTTCATTGAACTTTCTTCTAATAAAAGCCGGTCACCCTTTTAATCGCTTCTGCTTCGCTGACCGAATCCATTATTTCGTAATGATCGAATTCTAACGAGAACGTCGCATATCCCGACGAAATTATTCTTACCGCTCTCGAATACCCCAGTAGCTCCGCTAATGGTACCAGGCAGTGGATCACCTGTGTTTATTCATACGTCGATTATTTTATTCCCGTTGATGGATTCTTTAAAACGAAAACAGTACGATACCTTGTTTTGTCCACGAACGTCGATATTATTTATTTCCGCGCGCCTCTTCGATAAGTCCTTCATGACGACGCTCGAGTATTCTTCGGGAACCACGACCTCCACTCGCATTATCGGTTCTAGAAGAGTGACTTCGGCGTCCCTCATCAACTGAAACGCGTCACCAATATCTCGTCAAGTACAAAGTTTGATCATCGCGTTTCATTTGATATAAACTAATTTCACATTTATCCGAGAGAACGTAGCTCATAATAAACCAGCTGTTGCGTTGAAGTTAGTCAAAAGAAAAAAATTGAACGAAAAGATGTAAATGTAAATTCTAAAGTATAAATTCTCCTAAATGCATCCGTGGAATAATTTCGTAATTTCATGGTTGCTGGATATGTGTCACTCTTGTACAGCATTAGCGACAAACCCCTAGAGTACTGGAGCAAACAGCATTCGCAGTCGGGTCGTATACGTAAGATCTTGGATTCGGATTTATTAGAAAATGTACGTCCATCTGGCAGATTCGTTCGATCGCTAGTTTTACAGTTCTAAATTAATCGCGCCGTGAATCACCACGAACAGGTCATCGAGATACAGGACTTCGAGCAGCCCCACGGGTACGGCACTTCCATCATCTGTCCCTCTGATTCCTCCCAGTTCCTTAACGTCGAACTACCGATTTTGGTCGTGATCATAAAAAACTTGAACCTACAGTGTCGCTTGCAGATACAGGTAACGTTAGACAGTTAAATTTGCATTCCACGTTCGAGTGACACGAGACATGTGTATCGGAACCAGGTGGCAGACACTCAGAACTGTCTGCACCATTTCCAATTCACCAGCGCGGAATCGGAGAGGCAGAACTCTAGGGGCGTAATCTGTCGCGTCAAGGTGAAACTGGAGACCGGTTGGAACAAATTGGAATTGAACCTATCGACCCTGACTCAGGCCGCGTTCAAGAGACAATACGCCGTCACGCAGAGAATACAGATATGCGGCAACTGTCGTTTACGTAGAATATATTTCATAGACAAGCACTACGAGGAACAAGAGGTCTGCCCCGAGCTGTACCACAAGTTCCTTGACTCCTACATGCTCAAGTGGGGCATCCGCGCCGTTGAACGATCCACTCAGACGAACAATAAACGGAACAAGAGCAAAGTCAAAGGCAACAATCTCCGGCTCGTGAAAAACTTCAGTGCTGATAATATCAGTAACGGTGAAGCTAGTCAGAGCAGTCCTAAGAACTCCGCCGGACGCAGGAGTTCCGCTGGACAAAGATCGACCGACGAAGACTTTCTGAGGAACTTACAGATCAAGACGGATATACTGATCAACGAATTTTTCGACAGACAGAGCAGCAAGATACCACACGTGCTGGATTTGAAACAGAACACGAAATTGAAACCCTACGCGTTTCCGTCGGTGGCTTCGAAATCGAAACCTCTGGGCAGTACCCGTGTTTCCGAGGACGTGTTGAAAAGGATCAATGTCGCGCGTACGTTCACGGAAACCTACATAGGCAACGAGGAGAAACGAAAGGACAACAACGTCGTCCGGATTATACAGGATAATTGGAAACACAGATACTTCGTTCCTCAGGACGATAAATTGAGTAAAAGCAGTTCGTTGAACCAGGCTGTAAAGAGAACAATGTTGGAACGGAAACCAAAGTCTCTGCTCCTTTTATCCGAACTAAAACCTGGTTCTGGGAAACTTAAGCCCGCGGAACCGCCGGCGAAAAGCGCTGACCCAGCTAATCGTGACGAGAGTGGCACATTTATAAGTTAATTGTTAGTTGACGTAACTTCAGTATTAATTAATTGTAATACGATTAAAGTATCGTATTGCCCGTTGCTCTTCGGTGCGAAATTGTATTAGATTAAGAATAAGGTATCTCACCTTTCTGATGCATTGCGCAACAGCAGCAGAGACGAGCGAGGGCGTAGCTTTGGAGTCGACTTCCAGCGAATGTAACTTTATACCCATGTTTACAACAGGGTAATTTAATTTTGGTCCGTGCAAAAGAACTGACTGGACACCACTTTTCACTGCTTTCATCGTTTTCAAAGGAACAGCACTTAAATTAGACTCATGTGATTTATCGAGCAGCAATGTCTCGTTTCCTTGGTAATTGGGTATCAACGACATATTTAATGTTACTATGCAACTGATCTCTCTCATCTTAAACTCGTGCGTGTAGGTATCTCGAACTGGTTCCCTTATACTCTCCCTGTAGGAAATTTGCAACGGACCTAAATCGGCGTCGATTTTATATTCTGTTTTGATCCTCTCTTTGATAATCTCGAGATGCAGTTCGCCCATGCCTGCGAGTACGATTTGGCCGGTTTCGTCGTTCTGAGTCACCTTCAGACTCGGGTCCTCCCTCTCGAGTTGCTGAAGAGCCGATTCCAAGGCGACTTGTACAGACAGCGAAGGTGCCTCTATCGAGCAGAAAAAGACCGGTTCCAACAGTCTAGAGTTACAGGAGAATATTCTGTCGACGTCTTCCGGTGTGACACTTTTCGCTGCTTCCAATCTCTTTCTTGCTTGTTTCATCACCGTCGGACTAGACGTTACCAAGTCACCAGCGGTTGTAGTCTTTAACCCTGTTATCGCTACGATGTTGCCGTGTGTGATTTTTGGTACTTCTTCATAATCGTCCGCGTACGCGATGTACAGTTTGCCTACTTGCTCTTTCGTGTCTGAACGAACGTTGTACAATCTCGTGCCCTTTTCCACGCTGCCGCTGTAAACCCTGAAGAACGTGATCGCTCCTTTCTGTTTATCGTGAACCACTTTGAACGCTCGGGCTGAGAAATCGTTGCCGAAGCAACGGTAGTGCGCGGTACATTTATTTGCATCGGGTGACGGGAGGTACAACAGAACGCTATCCATCAGTGGTTGCACTCCTATATTTTTGTAAGAGCTACCCAACAATACAGGAATACCTTTCCTGCTTAGTGTCGATCTGTACACAGAATCGAGCAACGTTTGCGCTGTGATTGTGTCTAAAGATTCCTGCTCTATTATCACATTAGCCAACTTGTCATCTATGTTGGATAACTTGTCAGTTAAACTCCTTCGCCTGTCCAATGCCATTTCCCACAAGCTCCCGTCTTCGTGTTCAGTCAATTTGGTTCTCTCAAAACTCATGCCCATGTTCTTAGTGTCAAATACCAGTTTCTCTAAGGAAATTACGTCCACTATTCCTTTCAATACTCCATTCTCTTTAATCGGGCATTGCGTGGGTAACGCTTCCGCGTTCAATTTGGATTCGATCGATTGCAGGCATAAGTCGAAATTCGCATCAGATCGGTCCATTTTATTTACATAAATAATTCGCGGTATGTCGTATTTATCTGCTTGTCTACAGACTGTCAAAGTTTGCGCCTCGACACCTGCACTTCCGTCGAGTATGACTACAGCTCCGTCCAGAACTCTTAGCGTTTGTTCCACCTCCATCGTGAAGTCTATGTGTCCCGGGGTGTCGATTAAATTAATACGATGGTTTTTCCATTCGAACGTCACTGACGCGGAGGTGATGGTGATTCCACGCTGACGTTCCTGGTCCATGTAGTCTGTCACCGTATTTCCATGGTGAACTTCGCCCATGTGTTTGATGAGGCCGGAGTAGAACAGCATTCTTTCCGTAGTCGTCGTTTTCCCTAAAAAATCATCGTTAGAATCGTTAATTCGTAAACGTTACAAGTCGTAGGTTATCTCGAGAGGTTTTACGAGACGAACCGGCATCGATGTGTGCCAAGATCCCGATGTTTCGTATTTTCGCGACTTCCCGGTTCCCATGCTCCTTTTTCACAATCGTCGTATTTTTCGTCGAGTAATGTTTTTGGAACTTGCACCAGGAAGTTTTCACTAACCTAGATATCAACATGACTATATACCTACACACGTTGATATATGATCGAATTTGAAGAGCAAGATCACGTGTATAGATTGTCAATCTTGTATTTACGGATTAAAAGGATGCAGAAAATAAAGTAAAAAAATACATCAGTATTTGACTAATTGCATTTATTATAACGTATTACATATATCTAGCTCTGATAGTTCTTTCATCAAAGTATGTGTTAAACTTCTTCCACTTTCTTCTCTGTAAAGGATTAAGGAGACCACCACTAGGAGCTCGTTTTAGCATCAATCCTAATAATTATTTTGCGTTTAATATAGAAGCATGTAGTTTGATATTGATTATAAGTTACGAATCATACCTGCAGCTTGGGCCATTAATATCAATGAACTAATCCTTTTCTGTTGTACCTTACAGAGACCAGTAATCCTACGTGGTAATATACAACCATCTGATCTGACAAATTGATTCAGTATAAGGACATCCTAAAGAAACAATTTTTGTAATAAGGAGAGTCGTTATATATGGAGTATGATCTATTCTTCACTTCACTAACACTTACTGTGTGCTTAATATCAAGACCAGAGGAACAGATAGGACATGCTCCATTTTTGGGTTTTAAAAATAGTTTCTCGTTTTCATCAGGTTTTATCACGGCTTCAATAGTTAAAGTTTTTCCCTCTTTTTTCTCAATAACTGTGAAGTAAATACGACTATGCAGGTTAGAGATGCTAAATTGGAAATCAAGTAACGTTAGACTGTAATTAACACTTCTATTTAATATCACTCACTTTCTTTGATACGCGAAGTCGCAGATAATGAAATATTTCTATTTTGTGTTACTGTCGCTACATTTTTCCCAATATTTCTAATAACACGATACAACGTGGCCATTTTGTTGTGAGTATAGATCACATGGTAAACATGATCATTTTATGTAAATCGTAGGCGTAAATACTGTTCCAATGATCAATTAGTAGTTTCCCGGAGTCAATTTATTTTTACGCATGAATCGTTGTTCAGAAATTTTTGTGGAAAAAAATATATCCATTCACCGGGAGTAGATGAATTTGTATTGGTCGATTCTCTTGTATCCGATGCGGTAAATGCCAGACGACGTGGCCGATGGAACATGGAAGCCGTGTCGCATAATGTAGCTCGAGTTTTCGTAAGACTGCGATATGTCATGTCAAACTGATCATTTGTAAAGGTGTTTTTAATAAGCCGGATCCTCGTTTGGTCTCCCTAATTTATTTAATGTGACAAACGTGAACATTCGAACCGAATCATGGGGTTGTGCAAGTGCCCGAAGAGAAGAGTCACAAATCTATTTTGTTTTGAACACCGTGTCAATGTTTGCGAACATTGCATGGTTACAAATCACCCAAAGGTATCGTATCTCAATGATATATTAACATATTGTTTTAGTGAATTTAATCTATCCTGAGAATTGGATTTCGCACTCGGCCGATGCTCGCATTAAAATAATGCAATGTTCTTATGTCCGTAATCAATGTTTACTTTTTACAGTGTATCGTACAATCGTATATTCTGTGGCTGCACGATCACGATTACAATCCAATTTGTACACTATGCTCAGAGAATTTAAGCGAAGGGGATTGTGTCCGGTTGACTTGTTATCACATGTTCCATTGGGTGTGTTTGGACAAGTTTGCCAGGGAATTGCCAGCAACGACAGCACCAGCTGGATACACGTGTCCAAGTTGTAAGGAAAGAATATTTCCTGATTCAAAATTGGTTTCCCCTGTGGCCGACGTGCTCAGAGAAAAATTGGCTGGCGTAAATTGGGCACGTGCTGGCTTAGGTTTACCTCTGGTAAGCACTTCGATGCGACTTACATCAAATGCAATTCATATAAATTATTAATGTGCAATAATTTTGTTTCTAGCTCAGTGAAGACAGGGAACAGAAGCCTGAGCAAGATCACGGTTCGTCCAGAACTGAAACCACGTCCTATCAGAACCATTCAATAAATGCTTCATCATCGACTACAGCTACTTCGCGTTCCAACAGTAGCGTTAATTCCGTGCACAGCAACATGAACAATGTGCATTTAAACAATCAAAAGGTTGGACCACCCTATTCGATTGTAAATATCGATTCATCAATGGGAATGTCCCAGTCGACGTCGAGAAAAGTCTGTGAGGCTTACGACGATCCGAAGGAAATATCGTTCGATCACGACGAGAATAAATACAGAAGGAAATCCGCCATCGAATGGTTTCTGAGGTGGTGGAAACTAGTGAGTCCGCCGACTCGGCGGAGAAACGCCCCCGGATCGATATACAAGAGATACGCGATGTTTGGTGTCATGGGAATATTGGCTTTTATTGGAATACTAATTTTATTCTCATGGCTCGGAAGAATGGCTACGGAAGGTGACCCGAGTTACGATCTTCGCGAGAACCCTAATGTTCTGGTCGCCGGTAATCCTGGTATTTAATATATTCCGGCCTTCAAAATGAAAATCCAAACGAGACCATGAAAATATTAAATGAACCAAGAGATGAGACGTGCAGTGCAATTATCGAACACGCATTAATAGGAACTTGTAAAATAAGTATTCAGATCGGCTACCAGTCGATAACGTGTTAACAACAATATGATTTGATAGCTTGAAGTACAGTGTACTGCTAGCCTTAATATTTGTTAATTTTTATGTAAAATATACCGTAACACTAAGCTGTATATTACGCTCTGTAAAGACTCGTAAATTTACAACGTTTTCCGTAATGATCATACAATATCGTTAGTTTTTTATACTATTAAAATTAATTAAAAACGAAAAGAGATATAAAAAAAATCGCTGCCAGTCCCGTTGAAATCAACGAGGAATCAACTGAGGGCATAAAACACTTTGTAATTGTGATACCGACTCGAATTAGGGACGCACCATTACTTTGCGTTATTACATTTATTTTAAATCATAGATGTAATTTATTAAAAATGTAGACCTTATAATATCCATCAGAATATTTTCATTCCCACTCAAGGGAGTGCATACCTATGTATATATTAAAAAAAAAATACATCATGTTGTCCATCAACATTTGTAGCGTAATATTTTAATACGAGAACATCGTAAATCCTCCTTTCTATAGTTGAAAATAATGTAGAAAATTCAACGTACTACATTTATTCACGCTTGACCGGACGTGCTTGCAATTCAAATGATCTGGTGACCGAATAGTGAAACGTCTCATGAAATATTAAAACCTCTTAACAGATCGGATAGACGTTCTGATATTAAATTTTAACAAAAAGAAATAGTTTATAATAAAATGAGATGAAATAATGATCCGCTGCAGCAAATGCGATGCTCGGTTTGATGAAGACGAAGCGTCGTTTCTTGCTTCAGATTTTAACGGATTTTAATTTGGATTTTGAAACAGAATCACCATGATCTGTAGTCGTAGAGTGGGGAACGTTTGATTTTCTTTCTTTCTACGTTCCGTAGCAGCCATTTGCGGTCAGGACGAGGACACCATCGTTTCGTTTCACGTGTTAGTTCAATATTTTTATACGTACCATCTATGCATGATGAGTTAACAAGTGATTGCATAGTGATTTCTGTACCGAGGATCTACAGATCAATTCGTGCGAGTTTATAACGGAGACCTTCCCCATATTAGTAAACAGTAACTGATGATCAAAATTTAACTTCTGATTAAATGTTTTACACACGTATAAATTTTATTTCTATTATAGCATAATATTTAAAACGTATTATTATTTTTCTTATAAAACTTCTGCACGCGAAGAGGCAGTAAGTCAGAAGCAGAGCGTTATCTTCGAGGTGAATTATCTATATTAACCCGAGATTGATAGCGCGCATTGTCTTTAAAATGAATTTAATGAAGTGCGTCAGAAGGTGGTTGCCGATTTTTGCAATTAATTTAACAACGTCTGTTGGTGTTTTTTATTTATGGAGCAAAGGATACAAATGCTTGGTATCAACGGCGTCCTTGTGCAGTATCGGTAAAACATAAAGAAATAGTTTATAATAAAATGAGATGAAATAATGATCCGCTGCAGCAAATGCGATGCTCGGTTTGATGAAGACGAAGCGTCGTTTCTTGCTTCAGATTTTAACGGATTTTAATTTGGATTTTGAAACAGAATCACCATGATCTGTAGTCGTAGAGTGGGGAACGTTTGATTTTCTTTCTTTCTACGTTCCGTAGCAGCCATTTGCGGTCAGGACGAGGACACCATCGTTTCGTTTCACGTGTTAGTTCAATATTTTTATACGTACCATCTATGCATGATGAGTTAACAAGTGATTGCATAGTGATTTCTGTACCGAGGATCTACAGATCAATTCGTGCGAGTTTATAACGGAGACCTTCCCCATATTAGTAAACAGTAACTGATGATCAAAATTTAACTTCTGATTAAATGTTTTACACACGTATAAATTTTATTTCTATTATAGCATAATATTTAAAACGTATTATTATTTTTCTTATAAAACTTCTGCACGCGAAGAGGCAGTAAGTCAGAAGCAGAGCGTTATCTTCGAGGTGAATTATCTATATTAACCCGAGATTGATAGCGCGCATTGTCTTTAAAATGAATTTAATGAAGTGCGTCAGAAGGTGGTTGCCGATTTTTGCAATTAATTTAACAACGTCTGTTGGTGTTTTTTATTTATGGAGCAAAGGATACAAATGCTTGGTATCAACGGCGTCCTTGTGCAGTATCGGTAAGGATAAAAAATTTCTCAAAGTTAATTAAAATTATGATGAAAGATAAAGAGGTAGACTAATTCATCTTGGAATGTCGAATGCGATATCTTATCCGTTTAACGGATGGTTCATCGAAACGTACGATCAGCGCGAAAGTCGATGACACGGTGTAATTACGATACTATTATTTAATCTCGGAACCATGAACACGTGCAATTTTACAATCAGATCAGATATTCCCTTCGACTCGCTTCTATCAGCTTACTATACCAGCTTATGAGGTAATGTGCCTATGAATATTTCAGGCGGTACTTACCTGTACTGTCGCATAAAATCCAGAGACGAAGTATCCTCGAATCAAGCCGTTGTCATAACTGGCTGCGATTCGGGATTAGGATACAGCCTGGCTCTTTATTGCCAGCAACTTGAACTAACTGTGATTGCCAGCGTGTTGCAAATCGATAGTCCCGGAGCTAAGCAGCTGGAAAAAGCGGGTGTCCTCGTTTGCGCTATGGATCTCACAAGCTTGAACGATGTTACGAATTTTGCAGAATATGTCCGAACAGTTTTGACGAGTAAAGACTTAGGTATATAATTTACTTGATTAGGAAATTTTAATAATAGTACACTGTAAAGCGTATGTAATATTCGTGTTTTATTAAAAATTATCATTTATTTAATGATTTCCTATAATCAGTCAATTGAGATAGTGTTTATTAGAGAAGAGAAATCGATCAGGATAGAGCATGAATAAAATACCGGTTTCAGTGTTACGATGTTTGGTCAATAACGCGGCGGTGATGATCTTCGGCGAATTTGAATGGCAAACAGAGAAGCAGCTCAGACAGCAAGTAGAAGTGAACCTGCTGGGAACTATGCGGATCACTCAGAGCTTGATGCCGCTGATCCGTGCGCACTTTAGCCGGATTATCGTAATCTCTAGCCATTGTAACATTCAACCGATTCCAGGTGTGGCGGTTTACAGTGGGACCAAGGCTGCTCTGACTGCCTGGGCCACTGCCATGAGGATAGAACTGAAGAAATACGGCATCAAAGTCATTTGTTTTATACCTGGTCCGTAATCGACACTAAACTATTTGTACTTATAAACAGACTACAGATTTCGTGCAATTATAAGAAAATTTAGCATCTAGAAATGAAAAATGTAAAGTATAGAACAAATGTTTATCTTTTCAGCTGTTACCGTAAATGTTTCATTCTGCATAGAATCGATCTATTAATGAAAATATTTAAACAGACTTAAAATAGTCAGAGCGATTGTTCAAAGTCGTCTCGAGTTTAATTGTGTGCAAATTACGTAGGTTCGTTTGTTAGAGAGAGCAATATACTTGCGCGACAGGCCGAGCACTTCGAGGCGATGGAAAGGTCGATGTCCCTGGAAGAAAAAAGGTTTTACGGCCACTACTTCGCTCGGTACTCGCAATATTTCTCTTCCGTAGCGCAGGGCACGAATCCGAGAAAGCTGCAGGACTCGGGTGTCTACGAGGTCTTCGAAGGCGCTCTCCTTGACAAATACCCGTCGGCAATTTATAAGTACGTGTGCTAATTAGACGTTTCTTATATTTTCCGCTAAATGAGAAGTGAAACATTTAACACTATACGAAAACCAGAAATTCTCGATTAGCAAGACTAAATATGATAATGCAAGAGTTTCTTAATAACTGCTTATTGATTCGAGCACAAAAGAAGAATAGAAACTGCACGTGTAAGCCCAGCGAGAATACCAACGACTCTCTCGCTATCTTGATTTCTTTGATTAAGATACAAATCTATTAGTAATCCGATTTTTGTTTCTGAACACCTGCATCGGAACATCTGTACACAGATTAACTGATACGAATCACACACTTTTTAATCGCGTTGTGTAACGATTGTCACCTGACTAACGGGCCTGTTCCAATTTTCATGTAGGAACGAGTCTTGGAGATATTCTATTTATCATGCCTTGTTCATGATCACGCCAATCTGCATNACATAGAATGATATATTATTAGAATATAAGTTTATTTGACAAATACATTGTCCGAATCGTCGTTCAGAGATACAATTTAAAAGCATCCCCGATAAAATATCAATTAATCCACGTGAAAAATTAATGAACCACGCGGTTGCATAGGGCACTTGGGTGTGAATAATGTTTCACAGCTGCCACCTGCACCGAGACGTGAGATAGAATATGAAGAAGCGAGACGGGCGATCTTTTTTTCAAAACTAATTAAATTTGTATAGATATTGACTTAAGGACTACGTGGCTCTTATCGATAAACCGAACAATGTTTCCTGGCTGGCAGGTGTGCATTTCAAGTGTTTTTCGAAATTCTCGGTGATAATTGTTTTCGATCGCTCGATTAGATAGCACCGGCAATAAATACCAATCCGAAATCCAGTTTGGGCATCAGTTGCTTTCAGCATTGAAACGAGAAGCAATACATCAAGAAAATGGCAGCAATCCACACCTACGGTATGTACCTCTATTCTTGAAAATCAGTTATGCCGATTTTATAAAATATCATTTACAATTGTATCAAAGGAAATACGGGAATATATATTTTTTCTTTTTGGTAAAAACGTCGAACAGGTATATCATCAAAGTATTCTCTGATTTCAGCTTTCGTCTTGGCCGCTCTGTGCGTCGCCAGTTCGATGCAAACTGAGTTCCAACCCTGCGCTGGCAAACCGGCACCATCAGCAGTCAAGCTCGTTGGATGCGAGAAACTGCCCTGCAATCTCGTAAGAGGAACCAACGCCGAGGCGTTCGTCGACTTCAGCGTCCGTAAGTAAATTCATCCCACTAAAAGATACGTGAAGATCACATCGAAGGCTAATTCGGGGTTCGTTTCATTCGGCTACTTTGTTGCAGTCGCTAACAGCAATACCCTGAAACCGGAAGTCCACGTCACGCTCGGAGCCATCACGACACCGTACCCGCTGCCACAACAGGACGCCTGCAAGGACCTCACGAAAGGATCATGCCCCTTGCAAAAGGGACAATCGGCCACCTATCACATGAAAATGCCCGTCGAGAAGGCCTACCCGAAAGTGGATCTGACCATCCAACTGGCTCTGGTCGATCAAAATAAGAACGTGCAAGCGTGCTTCAAGATCCCGGCTAAGGTTGTCGACTAAACTGTTTAACGGATTGGAATCATGCTCTTGACGAATTGACCATGCATTTTGTTATATTCTTGATCGGGATATAAATATAATTTAGTACACACCATATATTTCTTTCCTTTTTTTATCCACTACCTTAGACTTAATTGTTTATTCTAAAGAGAATGTGGTACTTTACGAAGGTAGCGATAAGCTAACTTGATTGCGAAACCTCTAATGAGGTTTCCAGTTAATCACTTTTACGATGTACAAAATTTATTCCACTTTGGAAAGTATTCCCCGGCGTTGAGATAACAACCGTTCTAATGGGAATTCTTTTCTCCCGGTGGCTAAATAATATTCGTCTGGACGTATCTGACTAAGTAAGTGGTAATAATTCTGTAAAACTGGAGACAAACGACTTTACGTCAAAATTGTGCGTCTCGGACTTATGTTCGCCGGAGGAAGGAGGATGAGAAATCCAAGGGGGTTCGGGCGTATGCCTGACCCACATCCCCGCACAACGATCGACCCCGTTGCATCGCTCTCAAAGATATCTAGTAAAACCTTCGAACACATTCCCGACACAAACAATTGTAAACTAAACATGAAACGATATTTGCAAGTATTAAGAATAAGGAATTATTTCTAAGGACGAGAAATAAGGATCTTAAACAGTAGCCATGATATTTTTGAGTCATTTAT
Organism: Ceratina calcarata; assembly: GCF_001652005.2. NCBI lineage: Eukaryota > Metazoa > Arthropoda > Insecta > Hymenoptera > Apidae > Ceratina > Ceratina calcarata. The sequence goes on from NW_017180684.1 coordinate 334,117, forward strand.
TAATAAACGATAGAAATCTTTTAACAAAGTTCATAGTTAAAAATGTTCCTTGAGAAAAATTCCATTCGTTAGACGTAAGTGAAGGATTTACATTAGAGCGTCCACGTGCGTCAATTTAATCAAATTAGTAGATTGGTTCCCGGGGTACGCATACAGGAACCGTCCACGGCCACGCGCATTCTTCTTTCTATAGGCGTAGGGTGTGCACCTTACGTCAATCATTCACAAATTCGTCGGTCCGGCCAATTGGCCGCTACCCAGCGTTCGTATAATTTGTCCCTCGGCCGGAAAATGGGGACGACGCGACCATGGTGGGAACTGGTACTTGATAGTGGTATGCTAGGCATGGTCAGCGATGGCGCATGAGGAGAATAGTAGTGGGGATCGAAATACGGGCGAAAAAGAGGGGAAGCGAGCCGTGCGGGAAAAATTATGAGAACCCTGGCCGCCACCCCGTCCTTGGCATTATTCCGGCTGGATGACGTCCACGTGAATAGCCAGCGCGCCCAGATAAAACACAAACGACGGCCCCGTTAGTGATGATAAGAAGCCAGTGTTCGAGAAAGAAAGTTCGTTCATGTGTGAGCGGTTTCCGTTTCGCAGCCATCACTGGTTCCGTTTGAACCGATCGGTGAGAAAGGAATACGGGCGCGAAATGGATTTGCCGACCCACGCGAGACTCACATTCTCGCCTTCGTACGTATTTCTTTTCCCTCTGTCTTTTCCTCCGTTCGCCACCCGCTTCTTCCCGATGGCACGCGTACGTAATAGCTCAGCGGAGAGTCTGTATGCCAATAATGATTCAGAAGAAGCTGGGCGTGCCTCGCATACGTAAAACGGCCCGAAAATAAACGGGTCACGCGTATACACGCCGTCCAAAGAATTCCCAAACGTTCTTTACTAATTAACATCGGATAAATGTTTGATTCGTTCTATAATAGATGAGGGAGGAAGGTATAATAGGTGAAGAATCGATCGCGTTATTTACGAGAGGATTCGGAAGTGCATTGAGTTCTTTTTTTCAAGCATTAGTAGGTCAGTTATCATCAGCGGAATATATGTATGTAGTTTCGCACAAAACTTGCCGAGTTCGCGTTCCGCCCACGTCTCAATACGAAGTATCGTACAATACCGATGCAATCCTATTGCATCGCGAATAGCTCTCGCGACGCGTAGCTATGTGAGCATAAAACGAATGAGCAGTTACATTAGGAATGTAGACGATGCTTTAATTTCACATTAAACTCAGGCGAATATAACGTTTGCAAAGTAATTCACTTTAATGACATTACATGAGTCTGTCCGTCCGATCTCGCGATGATTAGTTTTTCGATCTAACAGACTTTACAGATCAAATACCATTATCATATTACGTTTTAAATATGTATTATAATTATAAACGACAGAAGTTTCAATGCTTTGATCAAACTCTTGCTGGTCTACGAAGTCGAGCGCCTGTGGCATATGATCGTCTTCGAAATTGGTAAAAACAGTATGACGCTTGACCGCACTTAACTAAGCAAGATCAGTGAGGTCAACGGCGTGCACAGGAAGGTTAATTCGCCTCGGGTTTCTCCCTTCGCGCCGGTGGATCTTCGACCGAGAGAAAGAAGGAGAACGGAACGTTTCATAATTTCTCGCCGGCTGACATTTAACCTCCGCCTCGTAAATTCCTTTATTAGTCGATGCGGTTACACCCGAACATTGCTCTGCGGAAGTAAACGAGATTTTTGAAATATCGACGTTTACCGACGATCCTAAGAAGGATACATCTTGCGCTACTCGACTCAGCGAATACCGGTTTTTATCAGCGTAACGAGAGGAGGAAGAAAGGTAGGCGATCGTATCGAGAATGAAACAGGATAACGCGTATGTTGACATCGAGAGGTGGGGAGAGTTACCGTACATATTATTAGGGAGCGAGCGAGTGAAAGGGACTCGTATCGGCGGCGGGGATACACGATTGTGATGAGCCGGGGTGACTTCGTGCCGCCGGTGACGTCAGCACACAGTATTTCGGTCCGGCAGCGTGAACGCGTCGTGTTACGAAATCGCGTGGTTGCAACCGATTTATTACGGTTCCGGTGGAAGTGAGGCGTGTCCGAGACCGAGCTCGCCGCGAGTGTGATATCAGAACCCGAGCAACGAGGATCAGTGACGTGCGTAATCGCGAGGGACTCGTTTTTTGGTTATTCGAAGTGCGGCTCGTGCAGCAGGTAGTCGAAACGTCGACCGACGGCCATCATTGTTGTCAAGATGGCGTCGAAAGGAAAGCTAGCGACTGAGGTCAGTAACATTTTTTGTTTATTTCTTTCGGGAATTCATACGTTCAATGCGAGTTCGATCGTGACGCAAAAGCAGGCCGCTCGTACGACGAAACCATGAAACGAGCGTCCCGCGTGGCGTTGTTTTATCGATCGCCTTATCGAATTCGCGATCCTCTGTAATTGTGTTCGCGCGCTTCATTCGGCGACAGGCCACGCGTCTCGTTTACACAGGAACGTCATACTCTCCGGTAAACCACGCCCTTGGCCAGTCATTCCCGTGGAATTTCTCGACGATTTACGGAATTAATTTACTTCGTAGCATTACTATATGACGTTGACATAACCTTATTTAAGTAGAAACATAAAAATCGCGAGTTGAACGTATATCGATTAAGTATCATGATATGTCAAAATAGGACAACGTTTAAATTAATACTATAGATTCGATAATACAACAAGTTACCGTTTGATAAGATAAAGTCTTATGCACGTGAGATTGAGTACATGGAAGTTATGATATTCCTGTCAGTAGCGAGAGAAACATAATCGTAACCGAAAAGTCGAGTGGATTGAATATTTTCTTCTCTGTTCCATCTTACGAAACATACATACTCACTTTAAATTAGCATTCCCGTTTGTTGGCATATGTTTATGTGTATTAAATGGTCGATTGCAGATAAACATTCCCTAAGCTAAAAGATACTTGGAATCCTATCAGATTACAATTTCTCGTCGTCGGACGTAATATATAGTGTTATATATCAAAGATTATGTCGACGGAGAGAAATTTTATCCCTCGTGCTAGCGACAAGTAGCATAGTTTCTTCAGTATCACCAAACTGAAGAAGTGAAAGCAGTCGAAAATATATTTACATCGTCGTGTGTCTGTTACAAAATCTTTGACACACATTTCCTTTTTATGCTATCTTTACGTTTATAAAGAGTAAACGTGACGTTTTGTCATATGGATTCTATTATTAAACATGAAATGGAATTCAGATAGTTTTCTTTTATTGAACAATGATCTTCATGCGTTTTTGAAGATCGTTGGTTTCGGTGTTAGTACGGAGAGTGATATGAAGGGTTTAATATATTTTGAGTGGAGGTAATTATTATTTATTATTATTAATAATAAAATTATTTATTATTATTAATTATAATATAGCGATATAATTAATAAGGAGGTAAGCAAAGGATGATAAATATTTAGTACATTTATTTTAAAAAGACTTGAGGTACAGCCCTGGCGGACTGCAAGATATGTATTTATTGAAATGGCTACAAGATGGCAGGAGTTGGATATCCAATGCGTAACGCGGTAATAGTATACGTGAATCGTTACGTGATACGGACACATGTAAATGTCGATCTGGCGTTTCGTTTTTTTTCTCGTTCCTCGGACGCCCCTCTTTGTCGTCTCACCTTCGACGCTAATTTGAACGATACGGTTCGCGCTTATTATCGCTAAATTAGCCATTATGTCGTTATTTTAACGAGTCGATGTGTGTCAGGGGGCCGTGCACACGCTTCCAGTCTGTGTCCACTGTATTTCCTCGTTCAATTTCTCTTCTGCCCGTTGAACATGTCCTGCTTTACAAATACGTCTATCGATTGTTCACTTCTATCGCTTTCTACATAATCGTTACGCTAGGGTAGCTTTTATTACCAGCCAGTTATCTTTTATTGTGATTAGTAGGTCGGGTCCTAACGTAAATCATCGACTCTTTACCATTACCTGCTAAAAGTTAATTGACCCAGAAAAACAAAGTGGTATCGCCAGGGGTTGACAATCTGAGTCACGGAAACGTACATAAACGTGTTCGTACTAGCGTGCCAGATTTATGTTACGACTTGTCTATTTCCAAAGGGAAATCGTGCGTCCACCAGTTCCCGAATGCCTCCCGCAGGATCGCGGTTTCGTTTTATTAGCCGTCCGGATCCTCTCGCGGGGATTTAAGAATGTCCGGTTTCGAGGTCAAACCCGTGACAGTGAGGCGTCTAGATTTGTCTCGTGAGATCTGGCTCGATCCAGCTGTTTTAATGGTGAACTTCCGCGACGGCGGCGATGTGAACACCGGAGGGGTCGGCCCACGCGACCAGAGACCATAATTCCTGGGAAGGAAACCGCCCTGCATATTGGCCCTTTTAAATTCCTTTACCTCCTCTAATTCGGTCTCGCATCCGCGCGCGACGTCGTCTCTCTTCGATCATTTAAATGCCCGGCCACTGTTCAGTTTTTTCCTCTCCGTTCTGGCACTACACCCCTTGAGTTTACGACGCCACGCTGCGTTGAATGCCACCTGATTAGTGCCAAATGGAGACCAATTTACATCTCGATGTACGTGTCTCGTTCACGGAATTTTTCAACGAATTTCCCATTTCAAATCCTCTCATAGGAAAAAGATACACTTCGAGGATGCAGTCTATACAACTGCAATGCAAACTCGATTACTAGTGCCGCAATGAGACAGATAACAACTTGCTGCTAGACTTTGTCTAATTATGAACGTAACAATTAAAGAGATAGCGACAAGTAAATTCGATACAGTGTTCTATTTCTGTTCAAACGACAATTCGTACTCGAACGTGCAATTTGCTAATGGGTCTTATTTTCACGAACACGTTTCTGCACCCGGTGCACGCGTATTATCGGTATGTGTACAACGAGTCGATAACGTGTCCGGCGATAACGGCTTATCCACCGATAAAATTACGTAACACCGACACGCGGGAATGCGTACACGTACACGCGCGCATGTTAATGGGTTTAACTCTAATTAAGAGCCCCTCGAAAATTATTGCCGGCCTCCGGTGCAACGACTACCGTTATCAGTTAACATCGAAAAATTCGATAAACGTCTATATATTTTATATTTTTCATCGTTCGCCCGGCTTATCGGGTATGAATGATTTTTAAACTACGTACAACCGTACGTTGTTATCTGGATCGTGAGCGTTATCACTGTACAGCAGATTTTATGCAATAATAGAAGAATTGTATCACCAGTGAATATAAAGTGTCTTCGCCATTTTCAACAATATACGAAGTATTGAGAGATTAGTACCTATTCCGATGTTCACTTGATTTGGAATGCATTTTTTTAACTGATAGATTAAAGTCTCGTTATCACTGGATTGATTTCAGAATTTATTGGACAGAGAATACGAAGCCGTGCATAAAAGTATGCGAAATATCAGAAGTGATAAGAGAAGTAATTCTCTGTTGGACGATTTCTATAAATATTTTATCTCGCGTGATTTATTTGCATTCCGGAATGCAGAAGCGACGGGCCATTAACCATTGAAGGACGAATGGATTCCTTGTAAAAATGTGACGAGGAGAGATTCGGACAGAGAGATTCTCAATGACGTTCACACCGCGATGCGATAGTAATTACGCTGGTCTGGCGGCGTTTTAAAGAGCACGTGCAGCACGCGAACGACTCTTCTTTTGCCTCTTATTCCATTACGTTACGTGAGCGAAGTGTAACATAGTTTGTCGTTCCACGGTGTCCCTATTAATTCGAGAACGGCCGCAACTTCCGGAATTAGTCGGTAAATAATTTAAAAACGACCGGCCGCTCAGTCCTGCTTTTTGTTTACCGCGCGACGAATTAACTTCTGCGTAAAGAATGTTAGCCGCGGTGGTAACGAGCTCCGGGCGGGCACGTAGAAACCGTGTGATGTCGGCTACGTCGTATGAATATTCAAATTACATCTACCGGAATATCAAATCCACGTACGCGGAAAAATTTCGTTATACATTTTCGTCTTATTTTCGCTGGCCACAGATATTTCCTTTTTCCGCCATAAATTATGCATCGAACCCCGCGCACGAAGAAGCGTAATATCGAGAGCCGAGATTTTTTAATCTAATTTGAAATTAAAATTCAGTGTAGATCGCTGAATCGATCCGAGCTCGTGTCCATTTAATGCGAGAGAGATAGTGGGAATCCTCTAAAAAACTGTTGTGCATTTTACGTGCATACTGTCCTGGTTAACACGGAAACGATGGAATCTACTGTTTCTTGTTTCTAATGCTGACCAAAATTCTAATGTTTTCGAGACGAAACTGTACTACGTGCACGCCTTTAATAGTAACGCGAAAGGTCAACGGCGAATGAAATTAGCATCGGCAGTTTCGGGAAGTGCTAACTAAATTTAGTAAAATCGTCAGTTATATCTAGTCCTGTTTGTTGGGTGATAATCTCCCGGATAAAATGGGATCTGGGATCTTTCGCGAATTCGCGCAACTTCGCATTGTAAACTTTCTACTAATCTGACTGAGGAAAAGGTCAGTCGTTCTCCTTTGTTCAAGTAATGACTGAAATTGATGTCGATTTAATGAACAATCAAAGAAAGGTCTTCAATGCTATAGGTTGTATGTATAAGTATTCTAATTCGAATTCCAATATCTTATTACAATTTACAATCACATTATTGAAGAAAACGACCGCGTGGCGACGTTTTTCCTTTTAATTAAGATACTTACACGTGAGATTTTTTTATAAGCAACAACCGCTTGAAAGTATCTCGAGTCTTATGACCTTATAAGTGTACATGAAAACTGTATCCCGAATGAAAGTTCTGTCGAGGGAAAATGGAGAAAAAGAACACGGCAGTGGTTGCTAATTATGAACCCTCGTCCACGTAGTGCAACCATCTCTCGCTGTTACTTTTGACGGGGTTACATGCTCTCGTCATCGTAAAGCCGAGTGGCGTGCGATTCGCTATGCTTACCTTGTTCTAGAGCTAGTTTGTCGTCGACGTCGTCGTGACGTCGCCATCGAGTGTCACTCGCAGGGTTGAAAACAGTCTGACATTTTCGAGTTTCCGCGTGTTAGTAATTCTTGCTCACCGGAGAATACAGCAGGCATGACCTACATCGTCGCCGAGAGAGCCTGTGCATTATGCCAGGGCCCCGGGTCACGTGCTCGCGACGCGAGTCTCGCTGATTATGATGCGTCGACGTCTGCATTCCAAGATTTTTGATGACGATCGAAAATTTTATTAGGAAAGCAACGACGGCGTCGGAACTCTTTAGAAATGTGTATAATTATGTTCGAACTTCGGTCTAGAGGTAGTTCGGGGTAAATAATTCTCTGCTCTAAAAGAGAGGAAATTCTAATTGGCTGCACCTTTGCCATTAAATTAATTTTGGAAATTGAGGGAACTGGAGCTTGCAGGCATAATGGCAGCGAGTTAGGAGTTCAGTATTGATTGTGTTTCGTTGTTTGAACTCATGTATTAGCTGTGCGAGGTCGATGTTGGTTTAGGCCCTACTTCAGGGGAGGAATATCGAAGATATTAGAGAACCTTGTCGGTTATATAGTTAGATATGGTTAACGCCGATCTGAAAATAGAAACTGAGAGGATTATTATCTCGAGGAATTTTTTCATATGATTAAAATAATGTAGAGAGAACTTTGCTCGGTCGTATTAAACTCTTTCATTCTCGGTTGGTTCATATTGGAAATCGTGTATGTAGACAGACAAGGTATCGCCGTTATAATTGAAGACAGATGGTGAGATGTACACAATAGTGTGTTGCAAACACACTCATTATTTCCTAAATTATTAAATACGATACCGATTCACCGGCAATTGCAGTTAATTAGCTACATCACAATTTACATCGTCCTTTCTCTCGTTATTTTACGTTCCGTTTAGATACACATATCGTTTCAAGTTTTACATTCTAGTCGATCGATATTCGCGGCGCATACAAGTTCGTGGATTTTCCTGGAACGTTCTTCACCCTATTATTCGCTTCCGGTGTTCGGTTTACACTGGAAATGTTGCCACAATCTAGCGGTGATTGCGAGCGGTGCGGGAAAAATGATCCCCCATAGAATCCAGTCCGATTTTATTGTTCGCTAGGCCGTAACATAGGAGGCTAACGATGAGCATTGTTCCATCGATCGCACCGAATCAAAATGCTGCAGAGTAATAATAAATAACGCTCTTAGTCGTGTAATGAATCGTTTTCAATCACGAATTTAATTAAGGGTGTATTGGCTATACAGTCAATCCCAAAAGTTTATGCACTTTAG
>NW_017180684.1:344247-361099 GCF_001652005.2 Ceratina calcarata
TTTTAGTACATAGCTATTTATTATTAGCATTATTCTTCCGACGTCTGATTTCTTTTTAATTATAGGAAATGCGTTTTTCTAAGGTACATCAAGTTTTGGGATTGACTGTATAGCCAATACATCCGTAAACGGTTCGACCGGCTAGAATTGAAATCGTAAAACAAATTGCAATAAAGCGATATTGAGTGAACTGTGGAAGTAGTTCGACCAGTTTACGTCTGAATTAAAATCGTTGTCGTATTTCGAGAATCGAGGTTCTTATTAGGTGACCATGGAAAATTGTTGGAGAGCGAAACTGCGTTATAGATTCTCTTTGGAAGTTGGCGAGCTCGAAGGGCGCAGCTTCTTAAAAAAGAACTTGGGGCATAGTTAGAGGCGGGGAAAGAACATTCGCGGAACTCGATGCTAGCAATTTGTTTTCCACCCCTGCTTACTTCGTCTGATAATATCGTCGAAGTTATTAAAGTCGAACCGCGGCTGCCGCGATGAAAACTGAACCGAATGGAAATCAAAGTTTTACAAGCGAGCCTCTCGTCTCGAGCCTTTCAGAAACTGCGAGATCACTCAACGAAGGGTAACTCGACACTTTATAACGCAAACAAGAAATCTCTCGGAGTATTCGAAAATTAGTAGAATTTCAAGCCTGTAGCTCTTCTCGATAACGGATCAATTAAAAAAAAACTGCCTCTGTCGACGACGTCTATTAACCGGTGAACTTTAATAACGTTTTAAAAGATTCTGCGCCTTTCAAGATATTTTTCCACGAGCGAACTCAGCTCCGGTCCATTAAAAATTGCGAACATCAATAGTTTAAAGTTTTATCAGACCGGATGAAAGGCGAGGAAGCTTATCTCGAAAATTGTAATGCGTTGTTAAGACCGGTTATGTTTACCCGTCGGGGTGGGAACATACAGGATTTTCGTTTAGCAAACGTGTATATCTCAGCCGACCGAAATTTCATTGGACAGCTGGTCGGGCCAGTAGCTAGAGAAGCTTAACCGCAACGCATAACAAATTGGCTGGCTTTCCTGATTAGGCGCGAAACGCCGGACTAACTTCGCCGGGATGCTACCATCGATTATGAGCGTTAATCTGTTTTCCGTTGACGTTCCTAGCTCGTGGTCATCCTCACAGTCGTTCTCCGAATGAATTTCCATTTCGATTAATTTACGTATGAGACCTGGGAATCGCGTTTGATAAGAAAATTAAAATTCGAGTTCGGAACGTTTTACACGGGACAAAACAAAGAACTCGATGAACGGGGCCACTTGGTTTCTCGTATCGTATCCTTGCAATCTGATTTCCTTGAAAATGTCAAAGCGATTTTAATTAAAACTCAACCCTGGCCGCTACCTGGCCGGAGCGGCAATTAGTCGAGATAATTGAACAGTCCGTGTGTAAAAAAAGGGAAGTGGCCAGGTTGAGATCTAACGCAAATAGACACGCCAATGTCCACAGTATCGAGCGTAGGAAACAAGGACGGGGAGGGTGGAACGCGCGATTGGAAAACGTTTCAGAGAGGTCCGCATCGATTTACCCAAACTTGTCCTGCTTCAAGGATTCTTCTCTGTTTTTTCTCCCCGTCATGCCTACGAACAGGACAAACTGCGGCGTTCCCCGCGACAAATTGGACCGTATTCTTATTCTCCTGTGGACACTGTATACGCGGAACTCGCCTGGAACCAGACACAAATTGGATGGAAAGTTTTAAGAGCCAATTATGGAAACCGAGGATCTATCGCGGTGCGCAATCGTTGGCCCGAAATTTCGCGAACGGCAAATCTCGCGGCGAACAAATTTCATACGCTTGATAAAATGGTATTAGGTCAGTCAGACGTATTTTGCGTAATAAAAGCTTTGCTTTCGCGAAGTAAAGTTAAAACTCGGAAACTGTGTAAAAATACCGTTTCGAAAAATAGCATCGGGCGGGATGACGAAAATGAAATATAGCGAGCAACCTGAAAACGTGGAAAATACAGTATGTATCTATCAAGAGATGAAAGAAACTGCCTTGGGGCCGAAGTACAATTATGAGGAATATGAAAAGCTGTTTTGAAGCGTACGAAAAATGATTAATGCCACTGGAGCTAATGGGCGTACAAAGGACACTGCTACAGGATGATCCTGGAGCTACAAACGTCATTTCGTGTAGCGGTGAACCGTGCGTTAATGAGACACGTTTCGAGTAGCACGTATGATTCAGTGCATTTGGCTGGGTTCCAAGTTGCTCAATATTCAACACGGTGCGAAACGTCGGCGTCAGATGAATTAACTAACGAAACATGGATGGGAGAAGGTGACGTTCTAATGTCAAAGGATCCTGATCCTAGGAGGATGTTGCTTGGGAACGGATTTCACCTCGTCTCGTTACTTTAACCTTTTCCAAACGATTTTACGCTGTGCACTAAAATTTGCCGGGCTTAGCAATATACGAGCTTAAGGAAACTTATGAAAATCGTGGCTCAGGAGAAAGGAGGCTTGTTGAAATTAATTGGTGAAATCAGAAAAGCGCTGCAATAAAAGGAGAGGGCGATTTAGAGGGTCTGCTATTAGAGGACGAAGTGGGGAAAAAAGGGATCGATCGACGTCATCCTGTCGCCTTAAACTGGTACCACCGTGACACAAATATTAGCTCGGGTCTTCATGAATTTCACCGTCTCGCTCATCTCTCTCTCTCTCTCTCTTATCATTCGGGAAATGTCGTCGGTGATTCTTCATGGTTAACTCTTGACACGTTCGCTTCTGAGTGACCGTGGAGAAGAGTCTCTGTTGCGGTCGTCTCGTTGGGAAAGATTTGATTTCTTCCTCTTATCCCGAAGAAAGACCATAATATTACCTTCTATATTCTTGTAGGTCAATTAATTGAGATTCTTTTTTTGTGCGATTTTTAAGCGAGAATCCTCGCGACATTTTTCGATCAAGGAAACCTATTTTCTTTAATGAATCGACAAAGCAAAATCTGTTTGGGTAAGGAAATTGTCGACAAAAATATATACGCTTGTCCCGTATTCGTAAAAGTGCGGTTGGCTCAAATGGATCAGCTGATCCGTTGTGGCACCAGACGCGTAGTATACTTTTTTAGCTCCTCATAAATTCTCTCTTTAATCCCGCTGTTGTAACAACGCGTGGATATAGAATTTCGTTTCTCCTTCTCTTCTCTTCTGTTCTGTTCTTTATTCGACACGTGTGCATTACTGTCGATACCTCGTTTCACGGGTTGCTGCATTATTCCTCGTTTGCTTAATAGTAAAAGGGCGGTGAATTTGAAAAACAAAATGTGTTACATGCAAATTCTCGTCCACTCATTCTTTGCTCGGTTGCCTAGCTTCTTCGCCTCGTGAATCTTTCAACGTGCACGTTGCATCGTAATTTCCACTTTACGGTCGTTCGAAGCTCCTCGACGATCGAGTCGTCGTGATTACATTGCCTCCAGACGGTTCTGCAATTTTTTCTTCGCTCCTATTCATGCTTTACTATTCACAAATATTAAAGTCGGAGAGCGTATAACAAAATTTGAATTAAATATTCAAAGCAGCAGAGAATCTTTGTTAAAAACTAAACGTATATGATGAGAAGGATATGAATGATGGAACGTAGAATTATTTTGTATTCTTTATTAAATTAGCAGACAGAGTAAAGAAAGTAAGGTAGACAGAGTTTTGAGTGATGAATGGAACTCGCGATTTAAGCGACAATGTTTCCTAGAAACCAGAGTAGTATCAATCCGACGCGTTGGAGTTCAGACACGCCTTCTTCCTTTGCCACTCTACTTCTGTCTTGTATTCCGCCTGGTTTTCCGTCCCATTTCCATCTTCTTTTTTCCTCGTGTCCTCCGTCCGGGCCATCGTCGCGAATCGAGGACGGTAGGCGCGAATACCTACGGGGAAAAAATGTGGATCGTTGAAGTAGAACTAGAAAGCTCCGCGTAACGCGAGAACAACCAGAGAAAGGAACGGTAATAAAGGAAACAAAAGAGAGGGAAAGACAAGCAGGAAGAGAGGAAAGAGAAAAGAGTCGCGCGCGCAGGGGCGTGAGAGAGAGATGGATGGTGAGGATATTCCTCCGGTCCTCTCTCAGGAGAAACATACCGCTCGCACCAGAGAGACGACAGTGGGGGTGACCAGTGAGAGGGGATAAAGCCCTGCAGTGCGGCGCGGTCGATACAACCCCTATCCCCGTTGAGGCTCACCCCTACCTACGACCCTTTTTCCGATTCCTCTTCACTGATCCTCACCCTTCGTCGTTCCCTCCTTCGTTTTCTTGCCTCGCACTTCCGTTTCTGTCTTCCGTCGTCTGTTTTTTTCATTTTTCAACCCATCCTCGTTACACCTACGACTCGTGTCGTCATTCTTTGTCTCGCCTCTCCGCGTCGATCCCTCGCCAGGTACCCCGTCAAGGGGGAAAGGGGTGAGGGTTGATTAGTGTAAGCGCCATCTAGACGATTTCACGTGCTCTGGCCGTTGCACCGAGCCACGGAAAAGAAGGTCGAAACGACTGGAGAGTCCCTGTGACCGACAAAGCTGGAACGGGTTGCCACCCCTTTTTTTTTTGTTCACGCCGTCCGCTCGTGACGAAAATGATGTCAGTTTCTCGCGGATAGAAAAACAGTATTCATTATTCCATGAACGTTTCTGTTCGACGATATTACTTTTCTCGTCTTCATAGCATTCGCCGCTACCATTTCTATTCATCCGAAATTTCGTCGCTGTTCTTCACCTATTCTCCTTATCGTTCCCGTCCATTTGGCTTTTCCGTTTCGTTTCACTGCTGCGTGTCTCTCGAATCGACACGACCCACCGTGAAATGGGGCGGTTCGAACGCGTTTCCCAACCTGGACAGGGATAAAACGGGGACCGGTTATTCTCGCCAGGTTATCGATATCCGTGGACGATCGCCGCTATTAATGGCACGGCGGAGGGAAGACGGAGGCTGCCGCGGCGATTATTTGAATAAATTGGCCCGGTTGGTCGTGACCCGAATAAGCGACGATTCCTCGCGTGCGAATTTCTCCGGTTCCTACCTACCCTTACACCTATATACCAGCTATCGGTGACCTTTTTCGGTGTTAATTAATGTCCGATCCAATTTTACTCGTGTGCTCCAAATAATGAATGCCTTTCATTCGTTCCACTGTTCGATTAACCGTTATTTAATGAAAAGTACAGTTTGAACATAATTGAAACTTATCGAAACAGAACTGTGATTTATAGGAATAGATTAAACAAATTCAGATATTGTAATAATAATTTAAACAGCGTATTAGAATTTGTTCTTTTCATAACTTTCCCTTTTATGAGACTTCTTCGAGAGTGGAGAGAGAATCAAGGGATGAAATATTGTCAGCACGCAGATGTTCTTAAAGATTTCATCGAATGGGGAACGTTATCGGCTGCAGGGGTGAAAAGCTTTCGAAGGATCTGGCAATCTTTACAAATCGAGGACCCTTGACCCGTGAAATCACACCGTCCCTAGGGCTATTATTTAAATTTCGCATCCCAGGATATATCGTTGCGCTCGTCGCATGATTCGTTGAGTCGAACCGTACAGTTTATTTATCAGTAATTTTCCAGGCGAGACTCGGCCGACCGGTTATTCGATCTTTCTGGAGTTCTCTGAATATTATTAAAAATTTTACTCGGAACTAACTGACGGGCAAGGACGCATCGCAGCTCATATTAAGCTAACTCTGATGAGTTCTTCTCATTCATCACTCCATCTTCTCAATTATCCAGCTCAGTCTGGCCAATTAAAGCGGAACCATGTGTTCCCGGTGGAGCTACACGATTAATTCTCTCGTGGTACGGTGTGAAAATTTAACTGGCTCGGAGTCCGAATGCTGTGAGAACTACGCGATTTGGTACTGCCCTTCGAGGCTCTTTACCCGCTCGCTGTCACCGACGAAACGCAGCCTCGCGGCCACTAGAGCCGAGCAAATGGAACGCTTTGTGAACGGTTTCCTGACCGCGATTTCGCCACTTTACGGCCGCCGCGAAATTGAACGCGATTCGCTGGAAAAGAGGGAGACGTTTTATCGAAACGACGTCATTATAGTTCTCGAGGCTGATGGAGGATGTTTGTTGGAAAATCTTTACCTCGAACGATACGACGACAGCTCGAGTTATCGTGGAATCAAGATTTTCGATTAAGAAGGAATAATTTATCTCGACCGTGCTTAAACGCGGCGAGGCTGCGCGCAGAACGAGTCTCGTATGGATTTCGTATAAATTTTCAAACAAGGTCGCGTGGATTTCGGAATTTCTAAAACCTCACGATCGATCGGGGACCAACTACGAGAGAATTATTGAGCTTGGCAACGTCTAGATGTTAATTGAATATATAAATTCGTCTAACCTGCTCTTACCGAAATACGATCAATACAACAAATATTACACTGAATAACAATTTATGAAACAGAATAATCGTTTCGTACATTCTATCGGACACATAGCTATTCCTCGAGCAATGGTCGCATTAAAAATCTACTGTCTTCCAGTTATGTAAAGAAATAATGTAATCGAGACGATCGAATTGTATAATAATTCAAATTGTGTTCGATTCTATTAATTCCTCGTTATCCTCGCCATTACTAGTCCCGATAACGGGAGGTCATTAATTTTTCACGGGATTCCCTCTACCATCAATCGAATCTCTCGGCGTTCGCTAATGAAACGCTCGCTCGTGGATTCACGCGGTTTTACCACGAGGGGGAATAAAAAAAGGAGAGCGTCGCGTCGCCTCATTCCGATGGCCGTAATGATGCAAAAAATAGCGTTCCTAGGGGATCGATCGGTTAGCAGCGACAGATACCTCGGGAAAATATTGCGGCCACCGTAGAGGAGGGAGGGTCGAGTGAATTCATAGCCGGGCGGTTGCCAAATAAAGGACGCTCTTAATTACGCGATTCGGAGCAGGGCCAAGAAACGGAGGCCTCCGGAGAAGAGCCGGATTGTATGTATTAACTCCTCTCGCGTCGACGCAATCGATTGAAGCTTCTGTCGGTTCGTGCCGCAAGTAGTGCGAGAATGTTAACAAGGGGCCCACTGTGAAACAGCCGCGTGCCGTCGTTTTATTATTACGGCAAAGTCGGACGTGCATCGACTCCATTAATTTCTTCAAACAAATGAAGTGCAACATTTACGACAGAGAGAATTTGAAGCACGTAAAGGAGAATGAACAAAAATGAAAATTAAACGAATGGACAGAAATGAAACACGAGTCAATAAAGAATGCATCATAGCAATTCTGTTGGCAATATCTGTTCCGATCGCGATGATAAACCGATGCGATTAAACACGCGACAGTCGTTACAACGGCTAACGAACGTATGCGAGTAGCAGACCGCGTCTAATTAAACTTGTAACACAATCTGCAAGTGGACGTGTCCTCTGCGGGACACGCGTATCACCGTGATGCGACACCGTAATTAGGAGTTTTCATTAATAACAAAACTGAATTGCGCCCGCAGAGCGCGTTTCCGTTAACTAAATCTGCTTCGAATCGTATTAGATGGTATCAATTTCAGTTAATCACGGTCTCCTTTCACGCAATCAGTGTCCCTCGATGATCGATCGGCGTTCGCTGAAAATCCTCAAGCGTTCAGACGCTCGTTCGCGGAACGCGAAGCTACACGTCGTCGTCGCGCCGCGTCGACAAGCGTGGAAACAATTTCTAATTGATCTAATTGATCTCTGGCACTCCTCGTTATTAGAGCCTGTATAAAGTACACACGTTCGGATTTTCGATTCGCTTCGATATAACATTTTCACAGTCAATACAGATTTTTATGCAAAATATAATTTCGACAAACTCCCGAACGATAAAAAAATATATCGATTTGAAAAAAAATATTCTTGATCAGTGAAATTTAATTATTGCCCAGATCAAAGGATCGTGTGTATTTAATTTGAAATTCACTTTAGCTACCCTCCGGCTGAAGCAGTTCTTCCTCTCGGGACTCTGTTGTCGTTTTAAAACGCAAACACGTGGAGACGTCTGCGCAATAATAAACGTTTGTTTGCGCTCAATTGTAGGTGACTGAGTTCTCGTAATTACGGTGAGAAACGAGCACTCTCGAGGCTGTTCTATTCTCTCGTGCTCTTTGCGATTCGCCGGGAACTACATTTTCATTTGTATTTCGTGGAACGTACAATTGAACGTGCGCGTATCGCCGTTAATAGATTGTTTGAAAATATTCAAACGACTTTAACCACTTTTCCACCGTCGAGTATGTATTTCCATTTTTTACGACTCGTGTTCCGTATTCCGAAAGAGTCATCGTGAGGATATTAACACTATTTATACCAAGCGGTGTCAAAAGACGCCTTTTGAAATTTTCGCCTGAAATTATTGTCATTAATTTAATAGGTTTTCCTCGATTTAATTAATTAATTTAACAATCAGTATAGGAAAAGTAAGAAATGTAATTGAGGAAAGAGTATTAATTTAATAATAATAAAAGCGATAGAAATAATGTTAAACCGTGACTGTGATAAAAAATAGTCTATCGAATTGGTAATCAGAGGTGAAAACGAAACTTGTAGAGGAAATTACCCGTGTTCGAAGTGTCGATATCAGGTTCGGTGTAATTCCTCGCGGTAGTTAATCGCGGCTGAAAAATGACGAAGCTGGCGATAATAAATGATCACGTCGAACGGTTTGATGCCTTACGGCTCACGACGGCGCGGATAATTAATTAATCCCGCGACAGTCACCGACGTGTTGTCGGCGGCGAACGAGGATTCTTGGAATTTAAAGCGGCACAGTTAGGCGAGTATTCAAATATTTATTAAAAACGGCGGCGATGCCAGGGGAATGAAAGGGTAGAAACGAGGACCGAGAAGAATGCTCTTTTCACCGACTATGAAAAGTTCTGTAGGTGTTCGTAATTTCAGAGGGAAACGCGGTATCCAGTCGGTCCACAAAGTATCAAAAAAAAAAACTCTGCGGACACGCTGGTGAACCAGTTCTTCTGCGACGTACCAAAATCGCTTCGGCGTACCCGGTGTCCCGCTATATTTTTTACAAAGAATTCCATTTGTCAAAGTAAAAATTAAATTGAGCAAAAAATCGTCGTGTCTTGTGTGGCTTCACGATTCCTGTGTGAATCGTGAATGTGCTTCTAATGCAGTTGCGAAGTTTCTTTCATCAAAATTAGTTCCAAGTTTTTCGAGTTGTGTTTCCTCACAGGATATAGTCAGACCCTCCATGTTATCAGAAATCCTTTCGAACCATAGTCGACAGTCGATTTACCGAATGAGGGAAGTTCACTTCATGAAATCAGATTTTACTCGAGGTCAGCTAAATTTCTCTAAACGCTGGACAAGAACGACACCTCCGAAGTAAATGGACAAAGTATGAGATGGTTTTCCCTTCGTCGCGCAGTAAACTTTTAAAACTAGTTAGTTAGTTAGTGCTTTATACCAGACAGTTAATGCCGTTCGATTGTCACTGGAGGTTCATTGACCGATTCTATCGCGCCGAGAATTGCCGCGATTCGATCACCGTAACATCTATTAACTGATAACGGCGCGAGTCATCTTTTAAACTTTATCGCGCGGATGAATATAAAACGATAAATTAGTACAAGAACGGTGAATTTATATCGTGTGTATACAGGTGCTTGGAATTTTATCGTCCGAAAGGAATGAAGGAAAAACAGTGAAAATATTTTATGATAGTTTATGGCGGTTGATCTCGTTTATCAAATATATATATGTATTTCTCTATGTTGCGGTAGAAGCCCTTTTTCAATCTCTCTCAGAGACGTAGATTCGTTTGAAAAGAGGAATATTGGATTCCGGATCTTTTCGAAACGAAATGGTCGAATCCTATCCTCTCGTAACACATTTCTGGTATATTACTTCCCTTCCCTAAGCAGACTGCCGTTAACGAAATTCAAAATATTTCCATGTTACTTCGCGAAAACACGTTTGTTGACAAATATTTTTGGACTGTAGAACCATTTATCGGGTTTCGCGGTTCGCAAACAAATCTGCAAACGACCTAAATCGATTATAATGCAAAAAGGTATCCCGTCTCGGATGTGGAATGCAGAAGTGCATGAAAACGCGGTGTAATCGTCAGCATCTAGTTCGATTTGTTTTTGTCAGTGTCAATTCCGTTATACATTCCGTCGCACGATCGCGTTTTAACCTCATCCCACTCTTGACGAGAAAAAAAACATGTTCCACGCTACGGTTTATGACACCCTCCTCTTTGACCTCCTCGCCTGTTGGAAAAAAACGATGAAAAAGATCATCGTCTATGTTGGATGTTTCACGAGTCGACACGCGGAGTTGGGAAAAAGTTTTGCGACTACAACGATTGTATGACGTGTCGTGCGAATATTCAACCACATAGTCTTTAATACATCACTGCCACTCGAGATTAGGTCCACGAAACAAATTAATAAATTTTGACCAGATACAGAAAATTATTTTCAATGTGAACACCTTTTTTTATTTGAGTCTAATGTCGTTGAAAAACGAAATCATTATAGCTGAGTGATCAATGTCATTACTAATAATACGAACATAAGTCTTCTCCAATTCTTAAGCGACTCAGGATACTGTCTTCCATTTAGTTTAGTTAGACGTTCTCACACATGTCGTTCCTTACGGTTCTTCTTTTGAGTTACAAAGAATTTCGAAAAAACGTTCCATTTTTCAATCAATTTTTTTAACAACATCTTTAATTTCAAATTGTGGTGTCCAGCATTACAATAAAATTTATAAGATTAAAACAGTTAAAGGGTAAAGATATTCCCATCCCCAACAAATTGCTCTTCTATTAAAATTCCCAGGAGAAATTCCCAAGACGTTGGAAATATGCAGTTCGAACAGGATTGGAAATTCTTGCAAGCTTTGAAAGTTGTGCGTGCACCTGAAACCTCGCGATTTAAACGTTTTAGGAAGCGGGTGTAGGCGGAAGCCGGCAGGTAGTGGGCGTGCTACAGTTTCGACACAGGAACAATGAGTTAACCAGTTGAACGGTCGCTGGCGCAGCCACGGTGTACGACACAACGACGGCTAGATGAAACATTAGGTCAACGTTAGGCGACGTTATTAAAGTATGTGGTACCGAACGATATTATACCTACCTGGCGCTGTTACGCTCCCTTAAACCAAATTTTATAACGTGTTTAAAGTCAGGCGTATAGGAAAGAGCTTGTATATACATTTACTACCTTTGATAACAAAAATTTGATCAATGCAGTGTTTAATGAAAGCAAAAACGAAAAGAAGCAAAGCGTTGTTTCACGCGTCATAATTTCCATTTCAATGTTTAACAAACCAAATACATAATTAAATGCACAGCGAATCGGTGTAGTATAATATTCACTCGAATTGCATATTTCATATATCATAAATGATATGAAACATTTTTGATTAATTCTCTGCGAGGTAAATTGAATCGTAGCAAGCGAGCTTGAGAAATTATTAATTGATTTCACTGATACGTAAAATGAATATCCATTTGCCAGTGACGTCTATCGTCGATCGTGGATCGCGGAAGAAAAGCTCGTTCTTAACGTCTGCCCGTGGATTCGTCGAGGAGTTCTCGGTGTCGCTTTAATGTACACATCTATGGGTATGCGTGTATGGTGACCGTGACTGTATCTGCGTCGGAGGAAGAGACACATTACGCTCAATCTACCTCCGCTCCGCTCGATTCCTACTTCGCGTTCCGCGCTCGTGATCCGCGATCCAAAGAGAGACGAAAAAACGCGGACCAGTGACTCACGCGCGTTGATATTCGACGCGATTTTACTCACGCGTACACGTCATCCAGCGCGTGTTTCCGAAAGTCTAGCTTAACTCGAAGACCTCGTGATCCGAGCTCACGAGCGTTCGTTTAAAACGTGTCGACGCGTCGCAAGGCGCGTCACGAGTCTCGCAGATGAAATTATTTCATCAGTCGGATATTAATTAATTAAATATTCGATGAACCGGTCGACGTGAAGTTCAAGCGATAGAAGAGAAATTGTCGACTGTTTCTCCGATGATTGTGCAACAGCGTGCGATTTCCTTGTTGGACCGTGATAAAAGGAGGACGTTTCGTTCTCGGAAGGTTTCTTGAAAAGATATCCCGGTTTTATCTGGGGAGCCTCGCAGCATGCCGGGACGGGCGATTAGGGTCATTGGTTTTCCAAACGAACGGGTCTGTTCCCAGGCTCTGATAAAGCTCCGTACACCGCCACCTTTCCTCTCGAGATCGATCGCCCTGGATGCGTTCCGTTTCCGGGTATAGTCACCCCTTCCCAATATTACAAGAGATGCTATAATACTATGAGCTCGTCCGTGTCGTCTATGCTATTTCTCCTGAGTAGAGGCTTTAATTGGAAACCGAAGGAAACATTGAATTCTCCTACTTCCATTATGACTCCAATTTTAGCGTACTCTCTAACTTCTCATTGTCCGTCCTTCGTCCACAGACCGAACGCGTATTTTCATTGATCATTTCACGAAATCTCGTTAAACGATATTATTCGATGGTCGTCTAAAACGATGCAAACGTTTTTAACGATCCTCAAATACTAGATGTATTTATATGCAAGGGCTGTCTGAGCAGTATCGTCCTTTTATACTCCGGCCGACGCTCCACTTGGTCTGTGACTGACGGTCCTTTTCCACTTCACCTGGCGCGCGTTGCGCCAGTCCCGGTGAAAGCCGGGCCGGACCATTCGCGGGTTTTTCTACTGTGTTTCTTCGGCCAGTGTTTGACTACCGCAGGTTGCAGAGTTTTTCTCCCTTGCAATCATACGTTTGTATTCGTCCATTCAACTGCGAGAACAAAGAACAACGTATGATCACAGGTAGACTGTTTTGAACGAAAGCCGGAATCGACGTACTCTCGCGCTTCTTAACGCAGCCGGCCGAGTTAAATAATTAAAACGGTGATGAAAGAATACCGAGAATTCCATGCCGGCTTTAATTATTTCCGTACCTGAGTTCTACTCTGAATGTCCATTTATATTATTTAAACTCATCCTTTAACGTGGCTGAACTCTCAGGATTATGCTTCGGAATTAATTCTTCAAAGAATTCATATTAATTGTTGAAAGACTGATTTGATTTAAATATTGGCGAACATGTATTTGAAGAGAAAAATCGTATACCGTCTTCTCGTTGTGCAACGGTTGCGATCGAAATATCTACGTGACTGTTATATTTCAGAACGTACGTAAAAGAGGTTCATGAAAGTTCTTTTGAAGATGAGCCTGGCATTAAGGAAAATGCAAAAGCGTATCGGAGACGCGAGCGTGAGACATGCGAAGAGTAGGTTCGTGAGTGCATCGTGTGTACTTAAACGAGCTCAATCGTACGCGACCCCATTTAAATAACGACGAATTGGATCCCGGAGTGTTTCCTCTTCGCTCTGCTTCCCTCTCCGCGTCACAGTTCACGCTGTTCGCTCGCGACGCCGTTTTCGATCTCCGCTTCCCGTTTTCCTCGAGCTTCCACTGATCTTAAAGCTAAGCCACAGCCACAAAAGAGTTCCCACGGTTCTATTAATCCGCCAGTCTTCGCTCGCAATCTCTAATAACTGAGAAAGAACTGAGCAAAGAGTTTATTCCAAGATCTATCAGTAATTTCTTACGATTCAGTGGTTCAGCTGTTTGATAGTTGGCAAAATTAAAAGCAAGTGATATAATGTTTAACTTCGTTAGACTGGCGTCACGAGATATTAATCTGATCTCGTGATTCGTCATAATATCATCAACCACTAACAACATGTATCGTTTACATAAGCTATTAGATAACAACCAAAGATTGAAGCACGTGGTAACTGTTAATTCCCATTGTCATCGAAGCCAGCGAACCGGAACTCGAGTCAAAAACCTCTGCCACAGTATTATGATACTCTAACTTCTCATTGTCCGTCCTTCGTCCACAGACCGAACGCGTATTTTCATTGATCATTTCACGAAATCTCGTTAAACGATATTATTCGATGGTCGTCTAAAACGATGCAAACGTTTTTAACGATCCTCAAATACTAGATGTATTTATATGCAAGGGCTGTCTGAGCAGTATCGTCCTTTTATACTCCGGCCGACGCTCCACTTGGTCTGTGACTGACGGTCCTTTTCCACTTCACCTGGCGCGCGTTGCGCCAGTCCCGGTGAAAGCCGGGCCGGACCATTCGCGGGTTTTTCTACTGTGTTTCTTCGGCCAGTGTTTGACTACCGCAGGTTGCAGAGTTTTTCTCCCTTGCAATCATACGTTTGTATTCGTCCATTCAACTGCGAGAACAAAGAACAACGTATGATCACAGGTAGACTGTTTTGAACGAAAGCCGGAATCGACGTACTCTCGCGCTTCTTAACGCAGCCGGCCGAGTTAAATAATTAAAACGGTGATGAAAGAATACCGAGAATTCCATGCCGGCTTTAATTATTTCCGTACCTGAGTTCTACTCTGAATGTCCATTTATATTATTTAAACTCATCCTTTAACGTGGCTGAACTCTCAGGATTATGCTTCGGAATTAATTCTTCAAAGAATTCATATTAATTGTTGAAAGACTGATTTGATTTAAATATTGGCGAACATGTATTTGAAGAGAAAAATCGTATACCGTCTTCTCGTTGTGCAACGGTTGCGATCGAAATATCTACGTGACTGTTATATTTCAGAACGTACGTAAAAGAGGTTCATGAAAGTTCTTTTGAAGATGAGCCTGGCATTAAGGAAAATGCAAAAGCGTATCGGAGACGCGAGCGTGAGACATGCGAAGAGTAGGTTCGTGAGTGCATCGTGTGTACTTAAACGAGCTCAATCGTACGCGACCCCATTTAAATAACGACGAATTGGATCCCGGAGTGTTTCCTCTTCGCTCTGCTTCCCTCTCCGCGTCACAGTTCACGCTGTTCGCTCGCGACGCCGTTTTCGATCTCCGCTTCCCGTTTTCCTCGAGCTTCCACTGATCTTAAAGCTAAGCCACAGCCACAAAAGAGTTCCCACGGTTCTATTAATCCGCCAGTCTTCGCTCGCAATCTCTAATAACTGAGAAAGAACTGAGCAAAGAGTTTATTCCAAGATCTATCAGTAATTTCTTACGATTCAGTGGTTCAGCTGTTTGATAGTTGGCAAAATTAAAAGCAAGTGATATAATGTTTAACTTCGTTAGACTGGCGTCACGAGATATTAATCTGATCTCGTGATTCGTCATAATATCATCAACCACTAACAACATGTATCGTTTACATAAGCTATTAGATAACAACCAAAGATTGAAGCACGTGGTAACTGTTAATTCCCATTGTCATCGAAGCCAGCGAACCGGAACTCGAGTCAAGAACCTCTGCCACGGTATTATCATACAATTTTTCTAAAATTTCAAAATTATCAAGAGAAATCGAATAAACTCTGGCTTATCGTCCTATTAATCTCACGTGCAAAATTCGAAAGAAATGAAGAAGCTCGTTTTGAAATTCTAACCGAATGTATGACGTTGAAGACAATATTGATTTATAAAAGGATTCGAAGTTTGATGGATGAATCTTCGATCAGTTTCGGCGTTGAAAGTATGTCCACTGGGACCGGAACTGGTCCTACGTGTCGCAGGAAGTCAAGGTGAGATCGATCGACCGATGACGGACGAAGAGCAACGCGGTCTCGTGCCGTCGAAACGACGAAGGGAGGAGCGGTTGTCGATAGTATCCAATAACTGGTCGACGCTATCTCGTCGCCTGAGACCGCCAGTCGCCGGTTTTCCGGTTCGAACTGGATAGAATGCCGGGGCGCCGTTCATTATTCCCGGATGACTGGTCGAAACGGAACTTTGGCATCGGAACGTTCGCATGCCCGTCAAACGCAGCCTCCTCTTTCATTCACGCCGCTTTTTCCCGTGTCCACGACAGACATTAACCCTTTCAACCCCGGTACTTATGTGACAGTTCTAAGTTTATACCGTCAATTACGAGTTTACTGTTTCGAATCTTGGCACGCCTGTGAGGCAATATCGCTGGTAATAGGATTCATTTATAACGTTCGTTAGATCAAAACTGATTTCCGATAAATAGGCCGTGAATTTTTGTGCCAGATGTTTAAAAAATAATTGTGTAGATTTTCTGCATATTCGATTTTTGCACGTGCAATGCATAAGAATTGCGGTCTATTGATAAGCATTCCGCGTTGAATAGGGATCGAAGGAAGAGAATACGAAGTAGGAAATGGAATTTGTTGAACGGAGTTCGAAGTCGTTAACCATTCATATTTCACGGTACGTTCGCTGCAATGAATTTCTCGTCGAGAATGTAACTCGAATGCTTGATAAATCCGTCGCACACCTTTCGAAACTATCTCCGTTTATATTTTTTGATACCCGGCCAGAAATAACGGTGTATTTTCTGCCGGCATTGCCCTTTTGACGTAAAATCTGTTTATAAACGTTTTGGCAAAATCATCTGGCATTCTACCACGGTTTCTAATACGGGCACAGAGAATCTACTGGTACAAGTGGAATATGAAGAGAATAAAAATAGTAGAAGTATAATTCATTTATTCAATTTATTAACGCATGAAGTTGACCAACATCGAAATTTGTGATAAAATAGATTATCGGTGCTTTTAAGGATGTATTGGCTATACATTCAATCCCAAAAGTTTATGTACCTTAGAAAAACACATTTCCTACAATTAAAAAGAAATCAGTCGTCGGAAGAATAATGCTAATAATAAATAGCTACGTGCTAAAAAGTATATACGGAAATATTCAACTAATTATTGACGCTGGCGGAATACTTTTTATACAGAAATTATAAGTCCTGACGTCCTCAACAAGAAAGATTCTATGAATTTTTCTTCTAACTCGAGTATTTAACAAGTTACATATGATTATTTGGCAT
>NW_017180684.1:363149-364743 GCF_001652005.2 Ceratina calcarata
GCATATAGCAATGCACACCAGAAAGTTTTCACTGTTGGTTACCATAAGAGTACATGCAAATTTTAAGTCACTATAATTTTTCAAAATCCGATGAATTGATTTTGTTGAACGTGCTAGCATTGTTTAAGTATATAGCCTATACATCCTTAAATCTTTCCATGTCAGAGTAAGAACGGCACGGAGATCAATGTGATTAAATAGAGTTTGTTCTTCGTTTCGTTTTATCTACAGCGTTATTAACGGTTGACAATTTAAAGATCATATCTAGATATGGTAGGTACAATCGAGTCGTAATTCCTGGTTTGGAAGTCATAGAAATCCGCGCGGTGTAATCCACAGGCGAAGCGAAGAGACCACGAGTATGAAATATAATACTAGATTTGTAGCTCTACGAATTACATGAACTCGCAACCCGTTTTAAATTGCAATGATCGTTGTAGGTTTTTCTAAGTGTTAGAGACTTGATATACGTCTGCAAATATTGTTCACCTGTGCAAAAAATTTCTGGTCAAGTGTAATGAAATAACATTCTTATCAATCATGATATTGCTGTATTGGTCATAAACTTCCTGCCAGTAGTACTTATATACTTCCAATCCAACGTCTTCGACGTATCGCAGACAAATGACGGAGTACGAGGGGTTTGGTTGCTTAAACTGATACCAACGGAATTGTAGTAGATGTCCTGGCACAAATCCCCATCACCGACGGAAGTATCTTACCAAGAGCAGCCCCTGAGTCCTCGCGTCACCCCACTGGTAACATCATAAAACATCGTGTCACCGCACTGTGTTTCCACCACCATGACCGATCACCATCATCACCACCACTACCACCAGCTCCTCCCTTTGTCATCTTATCCACAGCGGTTGATTTCGCGTCACCGCACTCCGTGCCCCGAGGCCCGACGACACGCATTCCCGACGAGGGCGAGCGTCGACGTATCCGCGCCGCGGGAATAAGAATTAAGTCCGTGGAACGTGACGGACACGCGCGACGTCCCTTTTGTCAAGAGTATTCGCGGTCGCGTCAAGATATCGGTCGCTTTATTGAGGAAGTCGGAAAAGAAAAGAGAACCTTATCGTCGGCCGGTCGGCCATTCAATAATTGCCGAGGCGCTAATCGAGCTCGGCTTAACCGGGACCTCTACCCGGTTTACCGGTTCGAACCGGTGAGCGCGAGAAACGATGCTTCGTCGCTGTTTCGGTGAATGGCTCGCTCGAACCAGAAACAACCGGAGGAGGCGTCATTCACCGTCTGACGGAATACGTTACTACGGTTTTGATCTGGTTCCGCGAGTCAAAACTATCAATTATATTTATTAACACACGCTGGTGACTCACTGCATTTTTGGACAAGGACCTTCTTGTCTGTCTAATAATTATAATCCTTTCGTACAAGAAATGATAAATTAATTATAGATAGAAACCGATCTGACTTATGTACGTCGATCTGAACTCAAATCATGTAAGATTTTAAAAGTCCAACAAACTTAAATAATTAAACTTCTGCATTTAAATTTTATCTTAATTCAACATCGAGGTCGGAACCATCTTTATTAATATGATCTCTCAAAAGAAATTACGCTGTTATC
>NW_017180684.1:366086-376451 GCF_001652005.2 Ceratina calcarata
GTGCTTCAATCATTGGCTTTCTGTCTATTTTAAAATATCTGATTCCATTTTCGATGGTCCTGTTTGTTCCAATACCTACGTCTCTTATCTCAAGTGCAATATAGGAAGGATTTGTGTACGGTAAACCCAAAATTCACAGACCAAACATTGAGCGGAGGAGATATTCAGTCAACTTATCTGCGCGGCGACAGTTTTGGGTTTAGAGCCCGATTAAGCAATCGCAATCAGCAAATACAGTTAAACCGTACATTGTTACATTAATTAATGGCGTCGAAGCAGCGTTACCGGATTTTTCCAGAAACGTTTCTTATCGCCGATCGTTTGCACACCCGTCTGAGTAAACGATCTATCGTAAAGGTACACGTAAATCCTTTGAATAAAAGTTTATTTGTCATGCAATTCACGCCGCTTTACGTTTCCCGGTAAAACGCGTATCGTTGTTTTTATTCGATCGTTCGCCTGTATTATTTTCTGTATACGCCAAACAGACGTTTCGATACCCCGTGAAGCGACTAGGCAGGAGACTGTATTGCATTTTTGAAATACGATGAAACTCACTGTAACGTCAGCAGAAAATATCTTTTGTAAAAATTGTGGACCAAAGAGAAGTTCACGAGATAAAGCAAACAAGATTAGTCATTCCCTGTCACGCTTTGAACGCTTCCCGCTAGAGAACTAGTTACCTTGAATTTCGTTTTACAATCTCTTTGCTGCACTCGGTTACTCAAGGGTCGAACAGGAGATAAGGGAAGAGTTTAATTAAATGAGAGAAAACGAGGCGGTCGGTAGGGGAAGAAAAGGAGGAAGGAGACGTGGCCAGGAAGCGATTACGGTGGCATGAAAAAAGAACATGCTCTGCCCACGATTAATTTTTGCCCGCGGTTGCACGTGTGAGTCGGTGGTGACGCGTACCACGGCATCGTCCACGCACGTGACTATCAGTTCGTGGTACGGCCACGTACGAGGAAGATCGTGAATATGCGAGTGTGCGTAAATCTCGGCACGTAACGCATATATATATGAGAGATTCTCTCGTACCATGCTCCATCGGTGTCCTCTCTAAACCCGACCGTGTAAACGTTCCACCTAGCAAAATAGGTTTTCCAAAAGGGTATCTGGTTGAACAAAGAAACGTGGAGACGTGTTAATTTAATTGTTTTCAGTAGAACGATTTCATTAGCATTTATAGAAAAAATGGACGTGCAGAAAATATAAAAAATGTACCATTATTATTCTCGAAGAGTGGAATTTCACGTTTTCAGAAATCTGTGGTCTGACGATTATCGGTTATTTTGAGAGCGATTTAATCACACAAAAGGGTAATAGGAACGTTTAGTGGCTGGATACCAAAATGTACAGTACGTAAACGGTTAATTAGCGGGCAGTTGCAAATGAACCTTGACAGGTATCCGCAGCGATTCGCTCCGGCTGTTAAATACGCAAACGGCTACGTTTCTGACGGCGAGACATGCGAAGGATAATGCCTCGTAAAGAGGATCTAAAAAATCAGATAATAGCTCCTCTCGTAAACTGACGGACAATTCTGAGCGCGTTTCAGAGACCGCGATCCTCGGAAACTCAGCTCGGGAACTTGAAATCTGTTTGCTTTCGTATCTCGTTTCTGTTCTACCATGAAATCGCGTCTCATAAAACTCAAGTCGGATGAAAACCATCTGTCGAGTGTTTTTCAAATCTCTTTAAGCGCGACTTGTTCCTCATCGCGTTAAAATCGATATTGATTTATTCATCGATGGAATTACCAGTAAATCATCTCGGCCATAGTTGTCTAACAGGATCCGTAATTAACTATTCGATCGTCGAGAATTTCCATTATGTTTGTCGTTACGATTCAATGAATATTGTTTCGCGGAAATTGATGAACGCGTCGTATGCGATTATGAAATGCCTCTGGGAATCGATGAACTTTCGGTGGACATACCAAATCGAAAAATGGTTGAAATTTAATTTCCGGCTTCCTCGATCTGGCCTTCGCCTCGGGCAAATTTACACGCGATGCGCGCCAATTTTAGGACACCAGTTCCCCGGCATTGTTCAACCTGTACACGTGTTGTGAACAGAATTTCCTGGGAACAGCGTTTGCCGCTGCATCAGGCTTCGTTAACAGACCAATTACTGTATTTGACTGTCCCGCGTCCCTAATCATAGGTCAATACATTACGCGATTATCTTCGGCACGTGCGTTTATGCAAATTCCAATTTGTTAGCACTGTTACTTTATATCAAGTTCTTTTAGAAACCTGTTCCGTAATGAAACTCAGTCTATTCTGTCATATGACGATAACAGTGAAGCGACATTGAGAAAAAAATATCCGATTCGACATGTTCGACGCTCATCTAATAATGCCATGGTTTGCAATACTGCAGAAAGGCATAGTATATTTGTAATAGAAGCTTTTCCTTCGTGATGTTTGCTAATTTCTTAGAAAGAAAGAGCAGGATTCTTATTAATATTCTTAGTAAAATGAGGCATTCTGATTAATAAAAAAAATCAGATTGATAATTAGAATTTTCATGTAGTTCGAACGAAACGATCCCTAGTTTGAATTTGTAACTTGTCCGCATTTACAATATAAGTTTGAAGAATGGAATAGGATCGGTCGGTCAGAAGTGGCTTGGACGCGTATCGACAACGAGCTTAAAGCGCGAGACGGGATAGCGACACGCACGCGGCCGAGTAGTGTGACACGGAGAGGTTGCTCGTTTCGTAATCCACGCAGAAACGCGTTCGCTCGTCGCGTCGCGTCGCGACGCGGCTCTTTTTCGCTCGCCTCTACCCTCCCCCGTTCCCTGGAACGAGTCCGAGTGATACGCGAGATTGGCGCAAGGCCAGTCGGCGATTGCATAACTCGCGTCACTGCGAATCGCTCGATGAATGCCGGGAACGACATCGCGCTACACTCGTCGCCTGCTACTCTGAATTTGTCCCGTTCCGTTCGATAGATTGTCTGACGAGTGCCAGACAGAATTGCAATTATTTTATCGTCAACACCCTTTTTTTTTGATATTATTTTTATCTGAAAATCTGTTCAGAAAAATTGCCGAAGCACTTGTAGAACTTTCGGAAACAAATTGAAAAATTCTGTATTTGCACCTGCCTTGAGCGTTTTAGCCACTTTGCATACTCACGCTTCCCTTTCCACGACACGTACCTTTCTCGGAGTACATTTCGATTTTTGTCCATCATATCAAATTTGTGTAGAAGCAGTAAAATGGCAAACGCAAATAGTTCGTGATTAAACGCAAAAGCTTTTCGTCGAGAACGTTCATCGTGGAATCCCATCGGCCAATCCAATCGCCGATTTCATCCATTCTGCAACTTTCATTTCCTCCTTCATCGGGTGTCGAAGCAGCTTTCTGGTCCCTTTAGCCCGATCTCATACGATCGATAAACGAGGCGTGTTATCGAGAAACATCATGATATACGGTGCAAAATAGCCTAATGTCGGGATACAGTATAAAAAAGAAAAGTAAGCTGACTCACGGTGTCATTAAAAAGTATTTGACGTTGGAGGAAATAATTAATTCATTACTTCTCTGAATTATTTGAAATAAAAGAAAATTGTATACGACGAATACTTTGCAGATAACAGCAATACCTAAAATTTTTACTTCAAGCATTTTTCGAAATTTTGAAAAGACATTGTTTATTTTTCCGATATTTTGTCAAGCGCAAGAGTCAATTATTAGTACACTTTTTGACAGAGAGAACCTTCGGTTCTTACTTACACTGTGGTCGGGACCTTAAATATTTTTATTCCCGACGTCTTTTGTACTAAACGAGTGCGTGAGACGCTTCCTCTCCCGGTTTTGATCAGTTTTTCACGACGAGTCGATGCTTCGTTTCGAACTACCTCGACCGTAAACTGACGATAAACGCGCTTCTGGACCTGTACAGAAGTAGTAGGAACTTTACGATTTGCTTTCGGTAGGAATGGATAACGTTTACACAATTCGACCTCCGTAAATTTTAAAACTCATAGTAGACATTTCATTTTTTATGCGTCCTACAAACTTCTTCGGTCTTAAATACGTTCGGCTGGTACCATATATAAAATGAATTGCTTTTTGAAACCGATTTGCATCGCCTGCATCGTTCAAACACAACCAGATGGTATTAAAGTAAAAATAAAAAACATTTGGATCTGACTATTTTTTCATCACAAGCGAATAAAATTGATCGATTGGAGATTGAACTATCTTTCCGGGATAACGAGTTAACCGTTCGTTTGAGAGAACAGAAATAAAAAATATGAAACTCAGCCCGTGGTGTATGCAACGTTAAAGCAAATTGGGTTTTGGTGGGAAAACAAACAGGTTGATCGCTTAAAAAAAAGGGACGTAGAGAGAGGAACAGGCTCGGTTCTACGATTGATTATTTGGCCAGATACGAGGGAGCGTTTCGATATCGAAATCTTCTTTTAATCGGTAATCGAGTGACGTTATCGAGAACGAAGTATTGACTTGGCACCGGTACGCCGTGTCTTCGTTTTTTCCAACCCCTCCTCCGACGTTTCCTCGTCCCTGTCAATTCCCCGGCAACGCAACCGCCCAATTCAACAGCAATTTTCCCATTTTAATTCCCTCTCTATTCTGTTCCCAAATAAAATTCTATGTTTCTATTAACGGGAGTTCCTCGAGCGTGTTTTTCGGTATACTAATTTTCATAGAAATTCAACATTGACTTTCGCGAAATAAACAACAGAGTTTCTTTTTCATTCGTAATATCTACAATTATAAAACGACATTCTTATCTTTTTCATGCATTTTAGTAAACCCTAAAGTAGCAATCAAGTTTCTATATCTCTTAACACGAACCATTAGCCCGACGATCACGGTGAACAAAATGGAACGGATATACGTGCACATACGTCACGAGACAGTTCGATACGCGCCGTGTTCCGCTTCTCTTTTTCGCCGTCTATGCAATTAGGACTTGACCCGGTTCCCGGCGATTCGCCGCCGCTGTTCCACGCGTATCGCGAGCACGACATGAAAATCGAGAGATCGATGAACCAAACACGGCCGCCTATTGTAAACACCCGAGATTAACTCTGAACGGATTGCTACCTCCGATGTACCGAACGCTCGACCGGTTTTTGAAATTACGCGACCAGACAATTTTCGACTCGTGGAAATTGATGGAAGTCCAAATAATTAAGGCCTGAAAAGTGTATTATGCCATGAAGGTGACTTAACTAGCGTCTAACGACGGGATACGAAGAGCAAACGAGACGTCGTACGGATTTAATGGAGATTTATAAGCCGCTGTCCTCGGGGGAGACGGTGAAAGAAAAGACCGTCGGGGCTGACTCCTCTTCGCGGTCGACAGGGGACGAAGGGGGGCGGCGAGAGGTAACGGCTTCAATTTTCCGGCGGCGACGTAAAGCGAACAGAAACGCGGCTGGATTCGAATAACAAGCAGGCTGTAATAAAAGCGTCGTTGGGACAGCGTCGACGCTCGTTCGAGGGACTTCCCGGGGACACCTCGTGACTCCTGCTGTTGAACGAAATGCTCGCAGTAGCGAGCGTGGAAATACGAGGACCGTTTCGTCAGATTAAATAAGCAGCCACCCGAGGGGGTGACTCGCGACTGAATTTCTTTACGATAATTGGCTCCGCCGTTGAACATCCCGAGCTCTCAGACGCCGCGTCTAGCGTCGAGTTAGCTCGTTTTGCTTTTTCACGGCTCGGTTGAAACGGGCTGGAAACATTTATAGGTCAATATTTCTGCTCCTGGATTATCACTCGTCAAATTGGTTGTATCGTTCCTCGGGGTGCATGAATCCTCTTCATTAAATTAAAAAACATCACTAGGGGAACGACCGGCCCTGTACAGTGTAGACTCAGCTTTAAATTTCTATTCTTGCATGGAGCGCACGATAATTCGGGAAATAAAGAGTCAAGATTAGAGAGGTAGCTTTTTCTTTTGCTTCGCTTCGCGTGATAGGGATAATCTGGAATGGCCAGGGTATTTGCATGATGATAAAAATGGTTGCACATTTCACTCATTGCTGAGTTGGATATCGCGTTGTAAATAAATAGAACAAAGCAGTTAGCCTTGTTCCTGCACAGATATGCAGGAGGTTGGAGTATCGATCTTCAGACGCAGACATATCGAGAGGCTTATTCGCGATGTTTATTCTTCCTCTTTCTGCGTGGAATTCTGTCGCGTTCGACTATTGGAGTGGTTATCCGTCTGCAGCCTTGCTTTTCTCTCTGTACCGAACCGTAGAAAGCGTAATTCCAGTTATTATTAAAAAATTCAAGACCTCGGTTCGTTTTTATTCTTCTTGCTCTGTTATTGTATCTTTCGTAAGAACGTCCGACGTCGTTACTATTATTTTACCGACGCCGTCGTTGTTATTAAAACAAGCGGTCAGCCGTGGCTAATTACATTACACTGCGCGATATTGACGTCGCTGGTTGTTCCCAACAAAATTCGTTACCCAACCTCGGCTTTCGTGTAAAACACGTGCTTAGCGTTTAAATGTACGATGGGAAGAAGCTACTAATTGATATCGATCGGGCGAATCGAATGTCTCACCGACTCTGTAAGAATTAACGTGTGAGTCATTAAACGTCGCTCACGCACGCTCGCGCGACACAGTCGCGTCTCTAAGCTCGTCTGTCACGAATTTGATTACCGCAGGAAATGAATCATGGTTTCGTGGCCCCTTTCCTTCGTCAGCTCCGCGTAACTATGCTCTAACTCCAACTGCTAACGTTCCGTGCTCCCGCCCTGCGTATGAGCGCGGCTGTTGCCTTCGTTATTAAAACCGTACACAGGAAACGAGATTGTGCAATCACGCGGCGCGACGAATTCCCCGTGGAATTTTTCGCTCACCCTCTCCACGGTAGATCTGCGATTGTAGGAAGTCCAATGGACGCGATAACCGCGTTGGCGAGTTTTTAAAATTGATGCGTAAACTGCATTTCGAGTCAACGCGCGTAGGTTCACCAGACATCGCGAGTATTCACGACCGGCGAGGATAAATTAAATTATGTCGTGAAAATTTTAATTGGTCGGATAACGAGTGTCTGTTTAAAAAAATATGCAACGAATATTAAGAGAATTACAAGTTATTCTTTAATGTTAACCGAGGAACTCGTAATTTAGAAGGCTCTATGATCTTGCGATCAAGAAATAGCAGATACCTCGCTTTGAACCGGGTCGGTGCAGAATGGTCTAATTAACAAAGTGGTACTTATGCAAATTTAATTTGTACGACAAATCGCGGCCAGTGGAAGTGTGTCAAGGTTGACCGGCCAGTTTTCCAGGATCGTTTCAAGTTCACGCCTCTATGGCCAGGCTCGTGTCACCGCGACGCCCGTCCCGTGACTCTGGACGTGTTCCCTTTGACGCGGAACGTTGCCCGATTATCAACGTTCGGACGAGCCAATGCCTGTCAGTCCCTTTTCATTCTTTACACGTTCGGGATACATTTACGATGTTCTTTGAGTCACGTAATCTCCCGTCTTATACGTCGCGTCAGCTTCTTGCTCCGAAATCTGTGATATTCTCGACAGCTCTAATACTCTTTCCTCGTTCTTCTCGTTCCCTGGGGACGCGTTATCAATTGCTGCAAACAGGCGACCCCGTCTCTTTCTCCCGAGGGTCTGGGGACCAGAAGAGGGTCGCTTTTTAACTGGACACCGAGCCAGGATCGGTGGTCCGCAATGAGAAACCGCATCGTCGAACGGCACGCCGCCGGAAGTTATGTAATGAGTTGTTTCATGGACTTTAGCCTAGCCCAGTTCCGCGGAAGTACTTCCACCCCCTCGGAGGATCGATCGGTCCGACGCTTTGACGATCGTGTCGCGCATCCTCTCTCCGACCCTCTTCTTCGTTCCCCCGTTGTGCTCTTTGACGTGGCTTTTGTGTTATTTATCGGCAGGCCGTATTTTCGACGATTCGCGTTATTGGATCGGCCGGGCGAGTTCTCGAGCTCTCGGTTAAAGGGTTATGATTGATAGCGATACGTAGGGATACGGTTCTGCGTACGACCCGTCGATGGCATTCAATTTGGTTAGGAAGAAATATGGTTTCATTTTCAAGATGGAAATCTGATAAGTGTCTGACCCGTAGGGTGCTCATTCTACTTGGCCAAGTGGCTGCCGTCAGATAAACTCTTCGACGGTTCCATTAATAAATTTCCATAGTAATACTATGGGAGTTCTGTTCATTCGACTAGATCAAGGGATCATTTGATATCCTGTATAAAATAAAAGTAATTACAATGGAACTCGCGGCGCTGCTCCGTTTAATCTCAAGGCGACACAATCACCTAATTGAACCGTTAGTACCTACTCGAGATACCATCGTTCTTAGACCGATGCTTTCTCGAAATGAGGACTGGCGCGAGTCGCCAGAAGTAATTATAAAGTAATTCCGGCAATGACCTGACCCGTCGGGATAGCTTCCAGTCCTGGAACGATCGGACTCGCCGTTTTAACGAGCCGTAATAATAATAAAAAAAAAAGGAAAAATTGCGAGGGATACGGTCTGTCGACGTTAATAGCGATGATTAAATCGCGGTGAACGAGAAAAGCCCGCGATTGAATTTTCTTTTCTTCGATACCTAAAGGTCTGCGGTTCTGTCTGGACCGGAAGAACGGGAGAGATAGGAGGAACGAGAGACGTGCTGGACTTTATCTCGAATCCCCCGTTTCGTTTGAGCGCGATCGATGCTTCAGGGGAAAATATTTCGCCGATATTCTCTTGTTCATGGCATACTATACACTTCCTGATAAAAGTATTTTCCAACTTTCCCACTCGAGGAATCTACCCTTGTTTTTAGAGTAACCATTAGACCCATGGGTAAGAGACAGTCGGGAGTCTAGTTTCACCGTTGAACGTCTTTGCTCATCGTCGTCGTAGCTGGACGACGTGAAACAACCAAGTCCAAAGAACTCCTCGACCTCCGGCTGATTTTTTTCCTTGTTGATTTTTAAATCGAGCCGGTTTCCTTTGATTTCGGATGCTGACTCGGCTGACGAGAATAGTAGGTAACGAGCGCCAGTCGGGCGAGATGTTCGCAAATTGCCTTTGGAAACTTTTCACTCGACACAAAGTCGTTTGAAAGAATCCTTGTTCTCTCCGTTTGATACAAACTCCCCATGATGATTCCTCTTTTGAGAAACATGTTAGGTATAATTTGATCGCTGCGAGGAATCAGCAACGATTTCTATTCCTGTTCGTTGCATCTCGTACGAATCTCTAAAAGCGTTCAATCATTCTCGTTGGTATACAACGATTCGAAGGATTCCAATTTCATGGTGAAAATTGCGTCAGAAACGATCGACCAGAGACTCGAGAGTGGTTCTGGTAACGCAGTCCGAGGGCAAGGAATAATGGAACACGTTCGATCATCCCGAAGAGAACGGGATCCCGTAGAAGGTGGCATAGTCTTCGGTTAAACTCGGAAGAAGAGACAGGGCTCGTTCCTCATAACGTGTAAGACGGAAGATTTGCATGGAATAGGACAGAGAATGGATAGTGGGTACCACACGTATACACGAATACACACGAGGGACAAAGAGGGAGACGGAGGATCGTGTGCGAGTAGAGTTGGTCGGTCGGCCAAAGCGCCGTGTGGCGCGTAGCCCAGTAGCACAGATCGCGTTTCAGTGGTGCTCACCGATATCTTTTTGCTGCAAGTTTAAGAATTTTCTTTAAATCCCTTACAATGAAATCTGGTCTCTAATCACATTTGACACCCTCTGTCCCTATCTCCGTTTCTAAACTACTTTCACATATCTTTCTTTATGAATAGTATTTCATCTTCTATCTTTTATCAGACTGAATCTTGTATCGTTTCATTCCTTACGTTTTATACCAGAGACTGTTTTGCGAATTTTGATAGGAACCCTTTAGAGAATTCTATTTCATACCGTGCAAGCAGAAAGGCAATCGCTTCTACAGTTTTCCCGATACCTTTTGTCGAAATCTCTATGGCAACCGTAGATTGTATACCGTGCTGTAAATTAGAGAAACAGTGTTCCTGTCCCATGATCTGGTCAAACCAGCCAGTATATCTCTGTCTTACCCAATTAACCCTCTGTCACGGCATACTTCTCGCCGAAAAATTTCCCCAGGGAACGGCGTGCAAACGGGGGTTGAAGGAATTGAGAATCGCTGGGCTCACGTCGGAGCTTGCGCCGTCACGTTTAAGGGTGCGGACTGGCGCGGTGGCGGCAGAAACGGCCACCTCTGGACTAGGGGTTCGAACGGTGCCACAGGGAGGGGTGCTGGTTGCTTGTGCACTGAGAACAGAAAGGTGGCGGGGTTCTAGCTAGCGATGGGCGCTCTCGTTCCCCGTCTGGACGAGTTTTCGAGCGATTCAG
>NW_017180684.1:378167-390238 GCF_001652005.2 Ceratina calcarata
GTGCTGGACTTTATCTCGAATCCCCCGTTTCGTTTGAGCGCGATCGATGCTTCAGGGGAAAATATTTCGCCGATATTCTCTTGTTCATGGCATACTATACACTTCCTGATAAAAGTATTTTCCAACTTTCCCACTCGAGGAATCTACCCTTGTTTTTAGAGTAACCATTAGACCCATGGGTAAGAGACAGTCGGGAGTCTAGTTTCACCGTTGAACGTCTTTGCTCATCGTCGTCGTAGCTGGACGACGTGAAACAACCAAGTCCAAAGAACTCCTCGACCTCCGGCTGATTTTTTTCCTTGTTGATTTTTAAATCGAGCCGGTTTCCTTTGATTTCGGATGCTGACTCGGCTGACGAGAATAGTAGGTAACGAGCGCCAGTCGGGCGAGATGTTCGCAAATTGCCTTTGGAAACTTTTCACTCGACACAAAGTCGTTTGAAAGAATCCTTGTTCTCTCCGTTTGATACAAACTCCCCATGATGATTCCTCTTTTGAGAAACATGTTAGGTATAATTTGATCGCTGCGAGGAATCAGCAACGATTTCTATTCCTGTTCGTTGCATCTCGTACGAATCTCTAAAAGCGTTCAATCATTCTCGTTGGTATACAACGATTCGAAGGATTCCAATTTCATGGTGAAAATTGCGTCAGAAACGATCGACCAGAGACTCGAGAGTGGTTCTGGTAACGCAGTCCGAGGGCAAGGAATAATGGAACACGTTCGATCATCCCGAAGAGAACGGGATCCCGTAGAAGGTGGCATAGTCTTCGGTTAAACTCGGAAGAAGAGACAGGGCTCGTTCCTCATAACGTGTAAGACGGAAGATTTGCATGGAATAGGACAGAGAATGGATAGTGGGTACCACACGTATACACGAATACACACGAGGGACAAAGAGGGAGACGGAGGATCGTGTGCGAGTAGAGTTGGTCGGTCGGCCAAAGCGCCGTGTGGCGCGTAGCCCAGTAGCACAGATCGCGTTTCAGTGGTGCTCACCGATATCTTTTTGCTGCAAGTTTAAGAATTTTCTTTAAATCCCTTACAATGAAATCTGGTCTCTAATCACATTTGACACCCTCTGTCCCTATCTCCGTTTCTAAACTACTTTCACATATCTTTCTTTATGAATAGTATTTCATCTTCTATCTTTTATCAGACTGAATCTTGTATCGTTTCATTCCTTACGTTTTATACCAGAGACTGTTTTGCGAATTTTGATAGGAACCCTTTAGAGAATTCTATTTCATACCGTGCAAGCAGAAAGGCAATCGCTTCTACAGTTTTCCCGATACCTTTTGTCGAAATCTCTATGGCAACCGTAGATTGTATACCGTGCTGTAAATTAGAGAAACAGTGTTCCAGTTTCTGTCCCATGATCTGGTCAAACCAGCCAGTATATCTCTGTCTTACCCCCCTCTGTCACGGCATACTTCTCGCCGAAAAATTTCCCCAGGGAACGGCGTGCAAACGGGGGTTGAAGGAATTGAGAATCGCTGGGCTCACGTCGGAGCTTGCGCCGTCACGTTTAAGGGTGCGGACTGGCGCGGTGGCGGCAGAAACGGCCACCTCTGGACTAGGGGTTCGAACGGTGCCACAGGGAGGGGTGCTGGTTGCTTGTGCACTGAGAACAGAAAGGTGGCGGGGTTCTAGCTAGCGATGGGCGCTCTCGTTCCCCGTCTGGACGAGTTTTCGAGCGATTCAGCTCTGAGAAACTCGAGGGGTTCCTAATAACAACCCTTGCCAAAAACATCAAATCATATGGCCTGAGAATTTTTTATTCAATTTGATATGATCCCTCTGTTAGACAAGGTGAAATTTTCGAGGGTTGTTTTCGACCTTCGATTTTCATCAATTTATAAGATTGTACAGGATATAGGGGTACGTTTAGCAGGAATTATAATAGAAATAGGTAATTGCAACGAATATGTTTATGAATTATTTATTTATAACAATATCAGACCCATATAGCAGTTCATAGGAATCGTTCTTATTATAGTACAAGTCTCTATTCTCGCACTAAGTCCGACATATACGATTCTTCACATGTTAAAAACAAGCATTTGTCCATCACTATTTTACATGTTACATTTAGCTTCAAGTCTTCTACGATATCTGAATTCTTTGTTCGGAATCTTGCCAGACTTTTGATGATGATATTAGAGAAATTTCATCGACGAGAATATCGTGGATGATTGGTCATTTCAAGGTAATCCGTTTCCCGTGCACCCTTCGCTACCCTCTTCGGCGCCCTGTAGTTTCGCGACGGTAGGGTGGTGGTGCTCGAGGCGCTCGGCACGGGAATGGGGGTGAATCGAGAGCGTGTTCCGTTGGTGGGGATCGGTACCTTGTCTGCGGGTGGGTCGGGTGAGGGACGCTCGGTCGCGCTGGTGGGGTCAGCGTCGATGATGGTGGGGAAGGACGGGTCGATGATGCCGGCGGTCCTCGACGACTCGAAACGCCAGTCAGTCTCTGGTCCACCCGAAGCGCTGTTAACAGTCTATCTCAACGAATACCGCTCGCCGTAGCCATGGGTGACAAGGTTTGTGATCGCTTAGATGCAGAGCCTTACAATCTCTCCGTGATCCTCTGAACCAGTCAGTTTTCTCTTCGCTTTTCCATATTAGTCACACAGCAAGAACACACATACACGAGCGTGTATTTACCACGCAGCTTTGTACCGCTTCTTTGTCGCGAGCTGTTCTCTCTCTCTCCGTCTGACAGATAGCCAGATAGAGGCCGTTATAAGTGTGCGTGTGTGCGCGATTCCGTATTGCAACTACACGGTGTGCCTGTAGTGTGGGTGAGAGAGCGAGAGGGCAAGATTTAGAGTGGCGGTCAGGATGGAGGAAAGAGCGATAAACGCGCAAGAGAGCACGAGCGATGAGCGTGAATGGGTTTTAGAGGTCGGAAGAACGCTTATTAGAGAATCGGTACTCTCGTCTATGGGGAACAGAGGACACGTACTGGAATTCCACCGACGCCTCTTTTAGGGATTCTCGTGGATGGTTCCTCGTTCGGTCGCACGGAATTCGTACGTTACCTCGTTATAGTGATCCAAAATCGTTGTCAGGTGATCGGGAAATCGGGCAAACGGAAGGGGCCAGGAAAGAAGGGGTACAGAGAGGGCGCGAGAGTGAACGAGGGAGGAGAGTCAGAGAGAGAGAGAGAGAGAGAGAGAGAGAGAGAGAGAGAGAGAGAGAGACGAGTCTGTGGTGTAACCACTGCTTCGATCGAGGGGTAGGAAGAGAGAAAGAGGGTGGGAGAGACGAGGAAGGGTTGTGTCCTCTCCAGCGGTATCTTTCTTTCACCCCCGACCCTCTTTCTCTCTCTCCCTCTTGCTTTCTTTCCGCGTCGAGCTCTCGCGGAATCCGCGCGAAGCAGTTCTTCTCAGTGGTCCGTTCTGTCAGTGTCGTTTCCAGGAAAAGCGAGGAACTTCCTCAACGTCGGAAAGGCTGTGTCCCTCCCTCTGTCTATTTCTTTCTCCCTCTTCTTATTCTTCTTATTCCTCTTCTGCTTCTTCGTTCGCTTCGATCTACGACCGGTCCGGTGCAAAGCAACGAGATGGTAAAGTGACATTTTTATCCAACAACTGTTCTCTTACGTTTGACCCATTTCGTTCTTTTTCTCCCCCGTTACTTCGTTCCTCGATAGTGCTGTTCCCTTTTCGTTACCGCTAAACCTGCGTCGAATTTTTTCTCAGTGGTTCGCCCAGAAAGTTGTACAGTGTTAGTTGGATTTCGACGGAATAGTAGGACAGTGGCCAGGGTGACAGTGGTTCGATCGGAGATTACGGCGTGGTTCCCTGACCCAATTGTGCGACTCCGAGTACTTTTTAGGCGTCGTCGTCGAGAGTGCGGGGCGACCGGGAAAGAAGGCTAGAAAGCTGGTCCGTGACGGTTCCGGGGGTCCGCGGGGTGGAGATCCGGTTCTGTGGGGTGTCGGTGAGGGTCTCGCAGCAAAACGCGCACGCGTCGCCCGACCAGCTGCGGACTTTCCAAACGGACGTCACGATTTTTGTTCAGCAAAAATCTTCAATGAAAACCATCATGAATCGGGCTAATTGAAAATCAACGATTCATTCTCGGTCCCGTCGATTTCATTTTCTATCACGAACCGTCGAACCGTCGACGTCTGTTCGGTCTAACGTGAGACCAAAAGAGCAGCATATTCTTTCGTATCGCTCGACGTAATATAGGATCATCCAATGGAATTAGCACGGAAGTCAAACCAATGTTTAGCTCCATTTTTACGACCCATCATTAGATCGGATTGACAACGATTCTTTTTACGAGCACCTCGTACGAGAGTAGTTTACGGTCGCGGTGACACGTCCGCTTCTCCTTCGAAACCTCCTTAATTCGATCGATCGTCGCACGTTCCAGCAGAAAATAACGTCCGCATGGAGACTGGTATTTTTAGCAAGTTATTAAAGCTTACCTTTCGCCGAGGCTGTTTGTGCGCAAACTCTTCGCAAGCAAGGATAAATCGGAACCCTTGATAACGATGATGAATTATAGCTCGATTTCGATCTAATATCCTGTTCGTTAGACCCGAGAAACCCCGAAAACCTCGAAGCTTTCGTACAGCCGCTGGTGACATTTGTCTTTAGAATGTTTCAGTAACCGATAGATAACCTGGTTGGCGTTTCGTGACACGCCCTCAATTGCAAACATCTCTTCCTTTACTTCTCTCTAAGCATTTAAAGTTTCTTTATAATGAATTCTAAAGTAGACATCAAACACTTCGGATACGACGTCAGAAAGAACGTTTACTCGTCGATCGATTACTTAATTGTTGGGATATTCTCTGTTCGTCCTGTGAATTTTCTACTGACTCGACGTGCACCTCGAGTGCATCGAGATTTTTGGATTTGGGATCGGGAGAGATGACTTAAACGACAAACGTATCACAAGCGGTTGCTCGCACACGAAGCTCTCGATCGGAGCTGCTGCTGTCCCAAGGACGCAGACCGTCAATTGAAAAGGTCGATCCTTTTAACAGGCCCTTACCGCCGTTTTTCATTCATTGAAATTTCTTCGAGCGACTTCCGCCTACCGATTATTCCGCCACGTTCTACTCGTTCTACCTCGGTCACATAGTTCCTACCTCCAACGAAGTTGAACTCGCTGCTTCGACCAGCAGAGTCACCATTTTTCTATCTTTTCAGCTCGACGCTTTGCGATCGCTCCTCGCGATTTAACGCTAGTGAATTTTTACTCAAATGGATTTTCCTAAAGGTTAGTCAGGTCGGATCAGATGAATTCTATGGCGATTTCGACCTATGACCTTCGGCCACGGGAAGGGACTTGCGCCCTTCGCGATCTGTTCAGATCAGTTACATAACGGTGACGTTCGTGTTCATTCAACGCTCGCTCGGTCCGGCTATCGGCGGATCGATTGCGCGATACAATAAATGGAAAGAATGAAA
Source organism: Ceratina calcarata (assembly GCF_001652005.2). Lineage (NCBI taxonomy): Eukaryota > Metazoa > Arthropoda > Insecta > Hymenoptera > Apidae > Ceratina > Ceratina calcarata. Next base: position 383,599 of record NW_017180684.1, read on the forward strand.
TCGTTCTGAACATTATGTCCGACCTTTCATGTCCTCTACTACTGTGGCACTCGGTTCCCCGATCGCCTCGAATCCTACCCGCTCCGCTTAAGATTTTCTACCAAACTGTGTATTAAATTCTCTGTCAATTATGCATTTAAAAAATCAGTGTTAAGTATTCTTAGAGAAATCTTTCGGATCTTCGCATTGCAATAGAATCATTTTTTCTCAGTAATAGTTTTTATTTCATACGAATGCGTTGATACTTGAATCATAGTTCCAGCACTTCCTCTAACTGAATTTCCGAATCACGGCTTCCGGAGACAATCGTTTCGTGATTGCAGCACGCTCGATAAAACGAAACAGCGTGCGGCATCGTCCATTAGGAGCGACGTTCCGCGGCGCGTTTGAACGGCGATCGCGCGCTGCTACGAGCGTAAAATTAACCCGTCGTCCGCGCATCACACGCCACTTAACGGTTCTCGTTCGGCCCGCAAAACGCTCATTTCCGTTAGAAGTGTTTCTAACGAGCTCACGCCAGCCTGAACAGGTTCTTGAGGCGGTGCCCTCCGCACCACGCCGCGCCGTGCAGAACGTCCAGCTTCCTTCCGGTCTCCTTTCTGACGTTGGATTGCTTCGTATCTCGCGAAGAACGTGCCGAGCGTGCCCTGACGAACGAAGACTAGGGACGTTCCTCTTTTTAGCTTCAATTGATTAGGAATATCAGAGAGGAAATTATTGGATTTATAAAGACAGTAACGTAACAGATGCTTCCGTTGATTCTAACCGGATTTAACTAGCCGACGATCGCTGAAAGTACGTAAATTCTTCTTACGTGCTCCGAGAGCACAGAAGTCATTGAGGAGGAAGAAAACACCGTCTTTTGTCAAATATCCTCCAGCGGGTCTCTATCAAAAACCGTTCGAACGTCCATTAGGGGTTAGAAAGGGTGAGCTGGGGTGGTCGTAGGTGGAAGGGCCGCAGACTAGATGGCGCCCAGGCTCGCCTTCGGGGTTGTCTATCGATCCCAGCCTATTTATAATTCCTCTGACATTTCGATTCTTATGATAACGGCGGCCAATTCCACACCGATTCGCTGTTCCCCATTCTTCGCACAAATCCCACTACCCCATCTTTTCATTTACTCGGTCCAGAGCCGTCACCGTTACCGCGGCAACTCTATGCCTGTGCTCAACGACCGTTCTCTCTCTTTATTTTCTCTTGTCCGCAGAACTTCTTAAGAATTTCTCTGTATTTCCTTTTCTATTAGGTTCTCCCAGTGAGTAGACATTCGCCGGTGTCTCGGAAAATGTAATTGGAAATCTCCTCTTCTTATTTACATTGCCAGTGACATTTAAACTTCCCATTATTCATTTCTTTTTCTACTACAACCGAGTAGAGACTCTATAATCGTCAGGCGAACATCCTGCTTCCAGTGTCAAGAAGGTTACAAGTTCACCTGAAGTCGGTTCGTCGATATTACGTATTTATTAAAGGATCTTATTTCTCTGTCCGAGAGCGGAACCCACTCACCCAGCTTCTGTCGCTTAAGGGTGGATTCTTTGACTTACGATAGAAATACTTGGCAACTCATCGATCCATAACGTGTTCGTTGGGTATTTTGTTGCTAACTTGAGATTCGCGTTGACGAAACTATGCGCTTATCGATTCGGTACACCTTCTAAACGGGCGTATGGATCGATGCCGGCCGCGGGCTGGTTCGAGTGTGTTCCACCGAATTTAGGTTACTTCCCCCGGATTTAATCTGACACTGCGGAGTGCAATTTCGAATATCTTCTGTCTCCTAATTCCCCGTAGGATTCGAAACGGTCGAATTCAATCGTCTCGTACTACATAATTTAATAATCGCACGAAATTAGAATTAAAGCTTATTATCATTCCTCTCGCATTCATTTTATCGTAAGGTTTCCCTGCGGTAACGCAGTCAGTTTCTCTAACGTTCCTAATGGAACTTTAGTTGATCAATACTTCAATTCTCGTTATGATTTTGCTGTTCGTAAGTCTTAATTCCAAGATTGTAATAGATCATTAAACAAATGATATACATGAATAGATATATTAATTTATTTATTAAAATCCCTATACTATTGCGAAAATTTTTATCTGCAGATGATTCATAATTTTATAACATCTCGTTCAGTTATACGTCTTAAGACTTACGGACGGTGATATGATATCGAATGTGAGCATTGGGGTTAACAAAATATGTACAAGTGTCCTCGTTTCACGTAATCGATTTTTAAGGACCTTGACTGGCAGACGTCAGCCCGTCGATTCGAAGCGTTCCCCGTCGGTGCACGAATCCGCTTCTACATCCTGCATGAACTCTAGAGGCTGATCTCTGCAGGGCCACGTTCTTCGGATCGGTTTTTCTTAGAAATCGATCGGCCAATTGTTGCATGACGTACGAGAAATTGAATAACGACGTGTCTATGATAATTATCTTGGCGTACAGAGCACGTCTTAGAAACGTATTTATAGCGACCCGCCTTTGCTTCGCGGCTATTAAACCCTCCGATCGATTCGTAGATGAATGAGATCAGAATCAGTAGACTTGAATGCTTTTGCTAATCTCTGAACCCTTGAACTCCTCAGTCCTACGTTAAATAAGAAGCGAAATATTTTTTTTAAAGATATGACGTATGTTACGTCGGTTCGTGAACAGTAATTAATTGTTCGTTTGCGTTCTTTGTCAAGTGATGAGTGTCACTCGAGTCAGTAACGAAAATTACGGTTGGTGATATTGATTGTGTGATATAAAGATAAGATCACAGTTTTTGAAGAAGTGCTCGCGGTCTGATTTGATGAAATCATTCAGACAATGTTAACGTACGTTGATCGTGAAATGTAAACGATGGTCCGTCGCGAGAGTGTAGGTGTCCGAAGCGGAGGAAATTTCTCGGGCGGAGATCGTTTGTTCCCGTCGCAGGAGAAAGAAAACGGGCTGGAAATCCCGTGGAAATCCGAATGCTGTAATAGCCTCTTCAAAGACTTCTGCTTAGAGCGTTTGTGGGTCTTCGGTTAAACCAATGTTTCCCCTTAACGAAGTAAGTCGTCGACGGTCGTTGGCCCGCAAAGGGATTGCCCTTTTCACGTGACTGTGTCGCGACGACCGGATCGATAGGAAAATGCGCGTCTCTTTAGAGTTCGTCATTAACATTTTATCGTCCCATCATTTTTATATCACAGTTTTTAGAGTTTTCATTTGCAACATTTAAACTCGGTTGTTCCCGTCAGGATATCGGACAGAATTTTAGTCGAAGATTACGGTTACAATTCATATAAAATTATCTTTCATTACTTTACATGTTCTTCTAGATATGGTTTTATCGTGCAGATGTAATTACATCTCGCGAATCGTTATATCATCAGCCGCAGTTCCTTTTACAAATATGGCTGAATTTTTTGATTATACGCGAACATGATACGATAGTATGTTCATTCTTTGGTGCAATCAGCGACCGATTACACCGCTAATCAAATTCTGTTCTTCGTACGCATTTAAACATTCAATTCGATCATAGTTTCGTCGATTTTTGCACGAGTTCGAGTTCTAATTTTTCTCGTGTACATGTTAGATGGAACTCGTCGACGTTTAATCCTGCGATTAATAAAAATTTCAAAGTAATTCGGGCAGCCGGCGTACGGGTACATATGTACGAGACGCGACGAGGACGGTAGTCGTTAATCCGTCGAACGTTTCGCTTTATCCGGCTAGCGGGCCCTTTTGTGCATCGATTTATTATGCAATTGCGCGGTCAGCCCCTTCCCATCGGCCGAGGGGACCAAGGGAAGACCGTGAACTAGCTACGGCACTGCCACGATGCTCCATCGGTTCATGAACAGTGTCATCAATTTTTTTACTTTCCTCATAGTTATTTGTCATACCATCAAACGTCACGCAAACAGAAATTATATAAATTCTTCTCTCAAATAAGAATTTCTTAATGCCAATGTTAAATCGACAGTAAAAAAATTTTTTATTGTTATTCATGTATTTGAGGATCTTTGGAATACTTTCTAGTGCCCCTGTAGATTCTTGTTCGAAACCTGATAATTATGACGGGTCGTTGAACTTGTACAACGCTCGAAATGCGAGGAAAAGGGCTCGGTTGAAGCTTCTTAGAAGAGTTCACGGCCGCTGCGTGTTCGTTTCGTAATCGTACCGCACTTGCACACGACTGTTTCGAGGTGAAGGTTCATTGGATTAATTCGTTCGATCGTTTAATTGGTTAATTCGAGGCTAAAGCACTGTTGTCTAGCGCCGATCTAATTGCGCGCCGCGAATAAAGCGAGCAAATCAGACGCGTCCACATTTCTCGTGCGCGAGTACATACATACACGTGCCTCTTCGTTAGCGTGCCATTAATTAACGCATATCGCAACATTGTCGCTATATATTCTGTTACATAACGGAGCGTCAATCTTCTCGTTCACATTTTCATTCTGTCGGTCTCACGTGTCGGGAACTGTCATCGATAACATGCAAGACATGAATAGATGAAGAAAATATTGGTCAGATGATCGATTTCGGCTTCCACATTTGGACGTACGTAGCGCACTTATAAGGATTAAGTTGATAATTAAAATTCCTTTTTTTTTTTCGAAGTTAAAGCCTACAGTAAAAATTGCCGGCATAGGGCTTCTCTCTACGTGTACCACGCGAGGAAAGGTACGCGAAGCGAGCAGAGGTTCTTCGCCTTTTCGATCTATTTTTAGCAGCTACGTTTCACTCTCTTGAGAAATTTTGCACACGCCGTGGTTTCAAAAATCCCGTCCCTACATCATCGCTCACGTCGAATATGAAAATCTTCTCGAGACTATTCGTTAATCGATCTCAAATATTTACAGCTGAAGAGATTCTATAAGAAAATGCATTCGCGTTTCGCGGGTTTCGTAAGACGCGCGTGTACCGCGAAATGTAAATCATTCCGAGGAACTCGAGAATGTCAAGGTGAGAGGAGGCAGGAAAACTGATTCGCGTTTTATTCGCTTCTACATCGCTGATAACGCGTTGTATTATTTTTAACGCCTCGCGTACACACACGTACAAGGGTTTATCGCTCTTCACGCGACCGAGACTCGGCGGTGATAATCACGATTTTCTCTTTGCACAAATTTAACCGAAACACCGTCTAAACTTAGACAAACTTTTGAGATTACCCAAATTATTTACATTCGTTTAATGAATTTTTTATATAAATAATAGATTAGGTATATAAAACGGTAGCACGTGTTCCTGTATGTCTACGAATGTCTCGACGGGCTATTTTCAGAAACACTTTGTACCGACTAATAACTAGCTTTTTGCTACAATCTATAGAATCGAATTGCTATTTCCACGCGGATTCGCGTGTTCCGTTCACCGATTTCAAATATCGTTTCCTCTTTGGCCGAGTTCCAGCCGCCCTAAGCGAAGCTTTAATGAACGCATCGAGCTTCGCCGACTGATGCTTTTAACTTCTTACCAATCATATCGGTACATTCCTCTGTATTTAGATAAATAAGATTGGAATCAGAGAATTTCTATCATATTCCGACATATGAAAAATTCCATACAAACCTCGAAGCTATCAAGCTAGATGCACGCTTATTAAAGCGTTCAATGAAGCACTTCAATGTCACATGAATCGTAACAAACATCCGTGGCGGTTTTCGAAGGAAGTTCATTGGCCATAGATAAGTAGACACAATTTCCGTAATCGCACCGCAATCGGAGATCGAGTCCAGTCGATTACATAGACCCGGCTAGATTTATGCGGCACGCGTTGCGTCAACGTCGGGCATAATTAATACGCGGGATCGATACAGCTGGTTTCGTAATGAAAATCAATCGTACGCGATGTAATTGAATTCGACGTCCACCGAGTCCGAGATACTGATTGCGGTCGGTGCAGTTTCATAATGCGGAATCTTCCCGCCGCGACACGACCGCGGTAATTCTAGGTGGCTAAGATGATTTCCATCATTTCTTTATCTCATTTCAAAGATATTTGATAACTGGAAATAGTGTGACGAGCAGATTTGATGCATTTATTAATTTTTAAAACTTTCTGAGGGGAGGGGGCGAACTTCCCTTTTCTGAAAGAGGCTTTTAAGGATGTATTGGCTATACAGTCAATCCCAAAAGTTTATGCACTTTAGAAACGCATTTTTTAAAAAGAAATCAGATTTCGGAAGAACATTGCTAATAATAAACAACAAAAAAAAATTTTCGATTTTTCCGAGATTTTTCCAAGGGGTACCCCTTCAATTTCTTCCAAATTTTCGTTTTTCCTCAATAACTCCTAAACCCTTGGAGATACGGAAAAATTGCATCAGATCTTTCTTGTAGAGGACGACGAGATCTACAATTTCCATGTAAAAATTTTTCGCTAACGTCAATAGTTAACGAGTAATTGGCAAAAAACTGTTTTTTCGTTTTTCGTGAATAACTCGTAAACTATTAATGCTAGCGAAAAACTTTTATACAGAAATTGTAGGTCTCGTCGTCCTCTACAAGAAAGGTCCTATGCAAATTTCCCGTATCTCCAAGGGTTTAGGAGTTATTGAGGAAAAACAAAATTTTTTGACAAAAGTTCGCCGTTTCGACGCTGGGATGGTCGGATTTTGTCAACATCAATAAAATGCCATATAATCA